>NC_051863.1:77814435-77987134 GCF_015732765.1 Culex quinquefasciatus
AGTAGGAATCTTGTAATCGAGAACGCCAAGGCAATGCTGTAGAGCGAATAATTTGATTTGATTTGTTACCAAAGCTTGAAATAGCCAAATATAGTTTTTCCAGCTGTTTTTTTTTTATTTTTCTGGGCACCCTAAAAAACAAGCTTCGCCCTCATACGCACATGGTCCCAAGCACGAGACTTGAAAATTCTTCTCCCGTGACTAAGATTGGAAATTCCTTCTCACCACTGCGAGAGTGAGAGTGAATGCGCTCAAGTTGCTCAGAAAATCGCCCAAGACTCGAGCCTCGTGCTCACTCGCACAGTCGTCACTTCGTCCAGTCTTCGTTGAGCTCTCGCGCCAGTTGGATGTGTGTTCGTGCTTTGTAGAGCTCTCTTTTCCCCGTCTTCGGTTTCCCCAAAATAAGAGTAAAAGTGGGTGCGTTTTTTTTTTTCCTTTAATGGTTTAGGCGCGTCTCGCAGCTTAGAAAAGCATAACTTTGGGAGGGGGGAGGGAAGTGGTGGGGGGTGTTTCTTCCTTCTCCGTCTTACATAATAGTAAATTTGTTGAGGCATTTGTCGCGTGCGCCCGTATTTCGTGAACACGTGTGTGTGTGCGTGTGAATTTAGACACCGGGAAAGGAAAATTTACTTCTTCTTGAAGTAGTGGGCAGAGCGAGTTTGTAGTAAACACACACTCAGTTTATCGTAACCAGTTCTGAAAGGGATTTTTTCTGCTTTCGACCAAGTGTCTCTTTTCCGGAAAGAGCAGTTTTCACGTGCTGAGTGATTTGCTCTTTCCCACGCTTTCCTCACAGTTCAATGACTGTAAACTGGATGGAAACGCATGCATGGACATGTGAGGGATTAGTTACATCGCCAACGTGTAAAATAGGTCAACGAATTGTGAAGTATGCACTGCTGATGAAATTCTTCGACATTCGAAACCGGCGGTATTCTGTTACACCCTCGAATTGCTGCTAGAAAAAGAGAATAACTCGACGCAAAATCTGTGATTACACCGATGAAGATAACATTGTGAACACAAGAAGATTTGCCAAACACAAAAAGATGAACCATTTGTCAGTGAGATAAACGTGATGGTGATGAATAGATTGTTAATGGTGGCAAACTACGCTCAGAAGGATAACGAGACCCGGCTGGTTCTGTAGTGAGCAAAGACGGTGAAAAACTGTGTGTGTTCCACATTTTGGCGCCTCCCAGAAAAATATCGATTTTCTCGGCGGAGCTCTCCGCAGTAGACACAAAGCAGATTTTTTCTGCTGCTCAGAATCGCAGCATCTCATCCCACGGATACAACTGCTCTCGACAGTCATGCTTTAAAATGTAAATTAGCCAATCAGAATTTTGCAACCGATTCTCGGACCAGAGTCGTGCAATATGAATGTCGTTGGTGATAATGAAGTCACGCGAGAAAGTATGATGAAATTGCGAATCTGTTCGAGCTGCTCATGAGCTGTAAAAGAAGATAACGAAGACCTTTTTTTCAATTGAAAACATTCTGCGGAACCGCTGACCAGATTGTGACAAGACCATGTCATCATCAGCTGTGCCGGTGTGTGGTGGCAAGTTGCAACCAACCCCGGAATGGTCTTAAATTAGTCCAGGCGATAAATAAAATTTAGACCGTGCGGGCTATCAATTTGTCAACACGCGCCGGCTTTCACTGCAGAATTCTGAGTTTCAGACCTTGCTCCCAGATTGAAATTGCTCGTTGGTCGTGATTTTACGATGTGTTGTTAGATTTGATGGTTATTAGTTCTGGAATTGATTGGTTTTGCAGGAGAATTTGGGTGTCACTCTGTGCATTTTTCTTTTATTCATTTCTTTAAAGTCGAACAAAACGTATATCGACGTGATTGTGCTATATTGTCGCACTCGTAATGTTTGACCATAAGTAAACAAATACTAGAGCACAAAATGTGAACAATAAAAAACACGTTTTGTTTGGCTTACTTTAGAAGTTTAGATTAAAAAAATGTCATATTATGAATGATGATTAAAAAAATGTTTACAGTAGTCAGGCATGTACGTGTGACAAATCGTCTTCTGACTAAATTCTCTTTGGCCAATTGACACACTTGCAGCTATTTTTTAGGGTGTGAAGACAGAACAACCAGATCGAAACTGTTTTCTAATAAGGAGTGACAATAATGCACGGAGTTTTTTAGGTATTAGTTCAAATCGGATTCAAATCGTACTTTTGGGATCTGTGAAGCTCGAAAGGTGAGGCATTTAAAAATGCACAAAATAACGTTATTAAGTTATTTGGTACCGTAAACCGGGGTGACTTTGATAGGATTTCAATTTATTTTTGGAATATTTTCCAACTGGTAAGGTTTTTCTCACGATAATTATTTTAGAACATGTACTGGGATAGGCCACACAGATTCCATGCACTATTTTTGAAAAAAAAAAAAGTTGTGTTGTGTTTAGAAAAATAGTTACGTTAAAAATTCCTATTTTAAATTCCGGGTGACTTTGATAGTCATAGTTTTTCTTGTTAAAATCAGATTGAAGGTGTTCAAACTTTATTTTTACGTTAAATGTACCATCACTTAGGTTGCTGATATAGTTTTCAGGAAAAAAATCAATGTTTACATTTAGTTAACTAAGTTTATAAGCTTTTTAACAATAAACATATAATTTTCTATAAGTCGGAATTTTGCCTGAAATTTCTGTAAATCTAGTATTATTCATAAAATTATTGATTTATAATTTATTTTAAACTTAATTCAAAGCACGAATCACAAGTTTTCACATTTTATATGATTTTTTTTTCAACTGAAATTGAAATTTACGTCACATTGTGAGAAAATCTCATCATGAAATGCAGTGTTGCGATTTTGAGCGCCCATCCGCTCATGAGCGAGCATTTTTCGCTCATTCGTGAGGAGGAGCGCGACGCGAGCTACCTCACGTTTGCTCGTGCTCGTGTTTGCTCATTTATTTTATGAGCGAAAATTCTCATTACTCGCGCTCGCGCTCATTTTTGCTCATTGAGCAAAATGAGCGGTATTTTTATACCTGTAACAGGAAAACGATAATATTTTTTTTCAGCAGATCTTCGAGGTTGTTTTTTTAATGGAGGCTTGAATGGGCTAATCTTAATAATATTGGATGAAGTTATTTGTCATATTTTTTTGTTTTGAAACTTGTTTTGGAGTCAGAGTTAAGGGGTTAAGGTGTTACATTAAGATCTGTACACAGTAAAAAACCATAGAATTATTACATCTGGGAAGTACGTCTTTTATGTTATAAAAATGCGTAATTTTACTTCTGAAAATGTGTAATTTTGCCACTTTTCTGGTGCATTAGCAACTTTTTCAGTCTAAATTGAGGTAAAATTATAACATTCAAGAGGTAATATTCCACTTACAAAATTACAACTTCCAAATGTACACTTTTTTACTGTGTAGAAATAATTCGATTTATTAAGAAAAAGTTGATAATAGAGTGACACGTGAAAGTGAACTATTTAATAAAGCTTCTTGGTAATACGTTTAGTCATGTTTTAATTCCTGGGTACCTCATCTTGTTTAGTCAATTATTTATAAATAATTTTGCATAATAAATGTCAAATCTGTGTCTTAGATAATTTTCACATCAATTATCTTATTTATATGCTGGAGTCGATCCAAATAAATAAATGAGAAATGAGCGTGCTCACAAATAAAAACATGTTTTAATATAAAAAAAAAATCGATTTCCATCCTATTTACAGCTTATTTAAGACCTTAAAATTCCATTCCTTGACAGTTTACTCTAAATTTGAAAGTGAAATAAGCTAAAAAGAGTGTCTGGGATTCTTAGCAAATTAAGACACTTTACTTGCGTGTCAGCCATTTTTCATTCATCGGAAAATTAATCAAAACTAGTTATCTAAATTATCTAACTCTGAAAAAAAATAGGCTGACAACATTAAAGTTTCATAAATTTACTATTACAACATTGATCACACAAAAAACTGGGGTAGAAAAGTATCCCCCGCAATCCACCGCGATCATTTTTTGACAGTTCGACGCCAACGAATAATTTGATGAATTTACCGCGGTTAACCAAAATTAAATTACCAATGCAACTTTGATGAGTTCATGTCCCTTTTTCGCGATGAATCTTCAAAAGTGGCAATCCAATTGGCCTGTGCCAGATTCATAAACAATACTAAAAATCTACCTGGTTTGCTGATGAGCGCTCATTGAGCGCGAGCGCATGCATTGAGCATGAGCGAGCATGAGCTACCTGTTAAGTCCTCATGCTCATGAATGAGCGAGCACGGATTCTGGCTCGCTCGCTCATTCGCAACCCTGATGAAATGTTATAAACAAAATATCGTTTTGAGCGAGCAAAATAAAAATATCCAAAATATATGCCTTGCAATCATAGTGGCCAATGTTTTATGCTTAAAACGCTTATACAGTCGACTCTCTGGCTGTCGATCTTCTCGATATCAATAATTCTCCATCTATCGATGAATTCTTCAGTCCCTTCAATCTACATACTTCAATTATCTTCATTCCTCGATATTTTCCCTTGCTTGAAGGATCTCTTCCTCGACGGTCCCTTGGATTCTGTTTGCTTTAAAAATCTCTTCCGGTTGTCAATAACTTGTTTGTTTTTGGTTGATGGACGTTGGCATGATTCTCTCCCATAGCTGGGTATCAAGAAAAAAATATTTTCAATCGAGTCGTCATTTTGCATCGTTCTGTAAACTGATGATTCTCTTCCTCGACGGTCCCTTGGATATTGACAACCAGAGAGTCGACTGTATCTTAAGAATTTTGAAAATTCGGCAAGTTTTGCTCACTTAGATGCAAATATCTCGGTTTTGCATGGACATCATGGAAAAAAGCAAAATTTTCTCCGTGAAATTTTCTAGACGCTGCATTAGTTTTGGCTGCAAAATTGGTTGGCTCGTTTTGGGGAGCGATTTTTGATTTTTTTTTAAGTAAAAAATGCAAATTTTCTTCCTAAAACGCCCTGCCATGCGAAAACACAAGTTTTTATGGACTATGTCAGTACAGGAATTTGTTCAGAGGACATTAAACTATAACTTGAAGCCCGAGCGACCAAATTTAAATGACTTTAGTATGATTGTAACACGCATTTCTGAAAAATGCTCGAAAAATGCCCTTTTTTCATTCAAGCTCAGCGCGCGAGTTGTAAACCATTTTTGGGATTTTTTTGTTGTATGGAAACATTGATTCTGACATCCTAATCTATCATTCTAGCACCAAAGATTTGACAACTTTTCACTTTTTTGGGACGGCCTAATGGCCAAGCTTGGCATTTTTTGTTTGTTTTTTTCTTTTCGAATGTAAATTTAAATCTAAATTAGAAATTTAAGTCAAAGTAAAAAAAGTATCGAGATTTATTGAAATATGTATGTATCGAAAAAGAAGTAGCTTTCTAGAGATTCAATCAACTTTTTTCGTTTTTTGTGCCTAAATTCATACAATGTTGGTTTGCTAAAATTTTATACAAAATATTTTGAATCTAAAAGGAAATACTTTTTTTTCTCAACATCCCTCAACGTCACAAAGAGATCCAGGTCGACCCGGTTAACGAAAGCGATCGGAATATTCCTACACGAAAGAAGTATCGTGCGTCACCACCGCCACAATTGCCTTAGATGCGATTTGACGAGGTAATTTATCTTCGCTGCCACTTTACTATTCTAATTATAAAACATAGATGAGAGTCCGAGAAGACTGGATCAAAAACTAGCCAGCGGATTTCATGGAATCGCAGATCAATTCGATTGTGAAGTAATCTGCAATGACAGTTTAATTTTCAAGTACATGCAAGACTTAAAAATTAAACGTCAATACTGCTTAAACTCAAGACCACCGACGCAATTTAACCGTAGTTAAACCCCGGTTAACGTCTCAATTACGACGTTCATTGAAGGTTTTCGCTGGCTGCTGACTTTTTTTTATAGCCCCAGCCAAATTCGGACCATGCTCCTCTGCGTGTGGCGTGTTTCAGAGGCAAAACGCAGCCATGTCACACGATATTTGGGGTTTTATTTTGCTCCGTCTTAACTTCCGGCCGGCCCCTTCCACACATTACGTAAGGATTTGTGCGGTTTGGCTAGGTTGGTAGGTAAATGGACACTGACTTCCGAACGCCACTAAAGTTACGGTAAACTGTTGTGGTGTTCGGAAAAACGACATTGTAATCAATATTTTCTTGTTGCGAGCAAAGAAATTCCAAATTGAAACAACTCCAAACGCCTCCGATGGTATCAATTGGGTCCATTTTTGGAACTAATCAATTCCTCACACTGTTCGGACGAATTTCGTGCCATTTGTTAGACCATGACGCGTTCATTCGCAGAGCCTTGCTCATCAATATATCAAGGTTACAAGTTCTTCCCCTGCGAGTCCGGTCTCCTTCCTGTGTCTGCTGACTGGTGTCTATTAGCAATAAAAGTTGGCCCGTGTGAGAAGGATCGCCACTTTATCATATTGCCGGAACGCAACGTGATTCCCAGCTGGGGGAGCGAGAGTCTGGTCACTTTTGCTTAATTAATTCAATTGAGATTAATGAACGGGGTTCGACTAGCAGTTCGATTCGGGAACTAGTCGTGGGGATATGTCAACAACAGTGGACGTGAAACTTGGGTTTAGGTGTAATATTTGAGCAGATTGGTTTTGATATCTGTCGATGTTAGGAAGGGGTTATCAGTGACACAAATGGTACATCAATGACCTTACAAAAAATTAAAAGGTATGCTTTTGTTGCATTCAGAATTTCAGATGTTTTGACCACTTGAAAATACTTAAAAGTTTACTTTTATTTATCTATCCTTTATTTTTCACTTATCAAAGATCTGGCATTTTTACATCAAATATTAAGGAAAATGTTCTAAATTTTATTCAAAAAGTTAAAGCAAATAACCTCAAATGCTTATCCTCAAACGCAATAAGGTCGATCGAAACTCGACCCAACTCCAACATCAGCTTTTCCTTGCGAAACCATTCGCACTGTGATACTTGTCAGCAAAAGTGATGTGTTCAATGCAAGCAAAATGTCACCCGTTGCCACCAAATCAATCGTATGTTGTTTCGTTAAAAAGGTGTCAAGTGCGACAATTGAGTCAGCACAAAATAAAACAATTTGGTCACACGATGGAGACGCAATGTCTCGCGGGCTGTTTAATGTTGTGTCACAATTCTGCGAAAAGAAATTCATTTAGCTTCAAAATTAGGTCCCGGGTCTGCTCCGAAAAGTTCTCGTTTATCCTTGCCAACCAGCGTGAAGTTAACTTGAGGTCCCGTTTACGCCGCCTGTATCGTGTTTTAGAGTTGCAATTAGAAGCGACTCGTTGAGTGAGAGGAAAAGTTTACGAAGTAGGCATTAGTCAAGATTGTAATTACACGGTGGAATTAAATTTCGTTTTTGCAGAATTTTCAACGAGATTAAAGGGCCTCACGTTGAAATTTATTTAAGCTAGACTTGGCTTGCACATTTGAAGTTTTCAATGTTTAAAGAACGGTTTGGTTGTCTAAAATATTTCAGATATTATTTTTAGTTTTTGTGAAATTTAAAATCACCCTTTAACAAACTTGAAAAATGGTTATAAACACAAATTTGAGAAACATTTTAAAATATGATGATTTGAAGGTTTCGGGGTCCGCATTTGAAGAAATTAACCAAAGTTATAAGTTGACTGCTAAAATTAAGATTTCCGTCAAATTTAATAATGTTTGGAAAATACTCCCACAGTAATTGTTATTGTTCTCAATTTTGATAAATGGTCAAAATGGGTAATTTTTTTTTGGGCTCCCTACTGTAGATGCAAGGCTAATATAGACTAAGATATGTAGGAACTGTTTGAATCCATGTAGCAGAAAAAGTAGATTCTGCCTTAAGCTCGAGTAAATCAACTGAAGGTTGCAAAATAACCCTTGAACCGTTTTTAAGATTGTAAGATTTCGAGATTCAAGATTTAGAGATTTTATGATTTTAAGACCTCAATGAAGATTCAGAAAGTAAGTTTTCTCAAGACTTGAATACCGAATGATTCAAATATTAGATGTAAACAACTGCAGAGTTTGTTCTTCTAAAATAATTCTAACAAGCTGGACTAGTTTCAATTGTTTACCCCTAATCCTTCGTCCAATTAGTTTCATTTCCGGGAGACATGTCCAGCAAGTTACGCTAATGAGCTAATTGCTCCTAGCCAGGAGCATTCAATTACTGTCCTGGAACTGCATAGTCTCTTTTCACAGGAATTATCTCATTAGTTTGAATGCAATTTCCCCCCGTTCTGAACAACTCTGTTGTCCCTCGCTGCTCAATGATCCGCACCGAGTCACCGCTGTAAACCAAGGTGTTACGCTGGATATTAATAGAGAACGTTAGGCTGTTGTTCAGACTTGTTGTTTTCGATGGACTCTCTACTACGAACAACACAACACAACATGAAATGTGCAATTCCGTGACTCGGCGAAGCGAGCGCAGATTCTGGCCGCGTTGTTTATTGTCTGAGGCACGTCACTCTCGCGTCTCCGGTTTGGTCCGGTTGACGCCATTCGTGGGACGTGCTGCGAAATTTTCCCCTTCTACACGGAGAAAAAACCGTTCCGAAAATCGTGAACAACGTACCACGAAACCGGGAACAACGTGATTTCTACGGTACGAAAACGTACCATGAACAATTTTCATGAACTAATTGCAAATCATGCACACTTGTTCACGCCGCTAAGCTTCTCCAATTTCATAGGGGATTTAAACTTTTTGGTATCGACGAGCTTTAAGCTTACAAACAATTTTACAGCGCCATCTGCATATCGTTTCATACTGTGAATGAAGCTTTCAACCTGACATCTAGCGGTGGGTTATGCAAGCTTTTAATTCGGAGCATTTGAAATTCATTGAAACCACAAACTTAATGTAAACAAATTGTTTACTTTTATCAAAGAAAACAACAAAACAAAAAACATCTTTATTCGTCAAAATAATGATAACGACATTGCATTTTACAAACCAAGCACTGTAAAATAATCACTGCTCTTTAAATATAACTTTAACTCCGCTCTCCGCCTAAAATATCCTTGCAGAAACCCAGTTGGCACTTCCGGATAGAAATTGGTAAGGCTGCCGGCGGTTAGTTGCTCTCCACTGGTGTCGATGTCCTCAAAACAAAAACTTCTAACCTTTGTCACTTGGTTGTCGGAATCAGTTCCGGCAGCCTCCTGTTCCGGCGGACCACAATCCGTAACAAGGTGGTATTCTCCTGTAAGAAAAAAAAAACTTTCAGAATCAAAACATCACAAAAAAGATAGAAAAAACTTACCAAAATCGAGAATCGTAACTTGTCCCGGAAAACTCGAGACCAATATTGGCCGATTCTCCAAAAATGGTCCATTTCAGCAAACGATTCGGGATAGAAATTTCTCGCGACTGCTTGATCGGACTTGTTTCGTTGGTTTGCGTTTTGCGATGACAACAAAGAGCTTTTCAGGGGACCGTTCAGCGAAAACTCGACGCGGAAACAGAAGATCTTTCAAATATTACGGAACGCACTAAAAATGCAAATAATTCATCAGATTAATTATTAATTATTAATAAATACGTTTATAATTTAATTTGACAGTAACAGTTATTCATAAATAGGTATGTTTTATTTATTAATCAACGAAATACATAAGTCAAAAGTGATGAATAGGGTCCTAACAAGCTTTACGTAAATATAGAAAAAAACTATTTTATGGAGCACAATGACACTTTATATTAACGTTTAAAACTATGTGGAATTTGAAATTAATTTTAATAAAATCCACGGTCTTTCTTGAGCATCATTTTTGATAGCTTGTTCTATGGGACAACAAGTGATTTTTCGAACCATACACTCAAACCCCGATGGTTTAACACCAACTGTTGTCAAACGAACGGAGTCACTTTTAGTTTGACACCTCTTTTACACGGAGTTCACTCATACTATCAAACGTTTGTTTTGATAGTGTGAGTGAGCGCCGTGTAAAAAGTGACAGCTCGACTTACGGACCCAATCCAACAAAAATCTGATTGTAATAATGGGCTAATTTTTTTGTAAATCGCTTAGTAGACAGTACTTCAGGGGATAAATAAAAAAAATATATATAGTTCTCGTAGTTTCGAAAATACTAAAATATCCAAAACAAAAATCTTGGTGCAAAAGCTCTGGTTGATGTGCACCTTTAATTTTAGGACCCAATTATCCTAGAACATTAAGACCAGATTTGAAATCAAATTGCTGGACTTAATTGGTCCTAAAATAAAGTTTTAGTAGGGTCTATGTGTCTAAGTGCTATGTTATTTTTCTGCACAACAATAAAACAATTAAACTGTTTAAATAGCTGATTAATAAATTTCTAATAATTTGTGCGGGATTCAACTTCGCAGCTTTTTTTTAACAGATAGTAAATTACTTGACAGCTCGTTCCAAGTGAACATTAAAAAAGTGATCAGAAATGGTTTCAAGCGTGTTTTTTTACCGTTGTACATAAAAAATTACTTTGGGCTTTAGTACTTTATTAAGATTTTAGGTACTTTTACAACGAGCGGAATTTTTGATTTAGTTTACGTTAATGTATCAATATTTGATATTATTTTTAATAAGTACAGAGCTGATCCGTTATTTAGAATTTCCCCACTTCGAATGTCCGATAATTCGAACGTTTTCGATAAAAAAGCACTCAAACGTCAAAACCAGTTGCCAAACTCATGTTGCCATTTTAACCCTACTATTCGACGATTTCCGAACACGTGGTTTCAAGCTTTTGACAGCTGTCAGTCGTTCCAATTAGCGAATTTGGATTTGCTAATTCGAATTCAGTTCCATCCGAATTAGCGAATCCGCGTTGTGTTTAAATTTAAATTAAATAATTCAAAATGAGAAAACTTTTTTTCTTTAAATGTGGATAGATCAACACAAACTTGTTTGAACACGTCAAAATTCGTTCCACTACGCATGAGAACAAAAGACTGCGTTGCTCTAGTGTGAGTGCATGAAATGTTAGAAAGCTCCCTAGGCCAACAACAATCCACAGGTAGGTGGCGTCACAAAACTATGTTATTGAAACAGGAAAGCTTTTTCAGACATAAGATTCAGTTTGCGATTTCATGAACTATGTGCACGATATCGTGTTTTTTTCTTCATGATATCATAAAAAAGTTCACGATTTCATGAACAGCGAAAGTATGCGATTACATGCACATTTGTTCACGAATTTCAGAACGGTTTTTTCTCCGTGTACTCTCTCGGTTCACGTCAGCTGACGGGCAGATCCGCAGAATGAAACGCGTGTTGGGTTCTGGGTAATGGTTTTCACGTATGGAATTTCGCACCGCACGTTTTTCACAAGTTTTTGTATTCGTTTCCATCTGGCAGATAAAGGTTTACATTGGGAGCATCGTGCAATAAACTTTAGTGAATATTTGAAGAAAAGTGTGTCGTAGAAAAAACTCTAAAGAAAAACAAACTCAAGGAAAATCTTTAGTCACGGTAGTGAAAAAAGTGAACAAATCATGTAATCAACTCGCTTAAAGGAAGAAAGAAGAAACATTTAGTGCTCTGAGAGGCAAGCAAACAACAAAGAAAACACCACGGCCTCGAAACAAGAGCCAAAGCTACCACCATGCACGGTATTCAGCATCTGTTCCGACAGCATGCCCTGGAGAAACAAGCCAGCACGGAGAGTTGGCACTCGGCCTACGGCGGCGAAGGGGCATCGTCCTCGCAGACGAGCCAGTTTGCCGGCAGACCACCAAACGAGCGGTCCCGCAGCGTAGACGATGCCGGGCCGCCGGGTGCATCCATGAAGGTAGTTTGAACAATTTCATTCATTCAACTTTGGTAAATCCTCTCACGCCAAACCCTCCTCCGTACTCCGCAGACGTCCGACACGTCCCCAGTGCACTGCCAACGTCTTTCCGCTCGCCAACGTCTCAGGAGTACCACAGCCTAGGAATTTCGATACCTCGAGGCAAAAAGTCCCCCGACGGGCGGCCGGCCTCGGCTTGCATGGAGTTTGGCGGGGCCGGCGTGAAGAAGCTCTCCAAGCGGAACGTTACGGTGAGTTTTGATTGTTGTGTTGACTTGTAGACTTGAAAACTTGGAGACTTAAAGACTCGAAAACTTGAAGACTGACTATTTGTAGACTTGAAGACTTGAATACTAGAAGACTAGAAGAACTAGAAGACTAGGAGAATTGAAGACTAGAAAACTAGAAGTCTAGAAGACCAGAACAATAGAAGACTAGAAGATTACGAAACTAGGAGAGTAGGAGACTAGCAGACTAGAAGAAAAGAAGACTAGAAGAAAAGAAGACTAGAAGATTTGAAGATTGGGAGATAAGACTTCAATACTCGAAGACTTGAACACCTAAAGATTTGCAGGTCAATCTAACGCAACGTTTCTCCCCTCACTCAGGGTCGTCGCGGATCGCTCGAGGGCGCAGGATCCCCACCACAAACCAACCACGCGGGTTATTTCCCGCACGACCTGGACGATATCTACGAGTACAAAACCGACCACCAGTATTTCACGCACACGGGTGCATACGACGATCAGGATGAGCGCTTCACGCTCGCCTCGGATCACCACCGGAATATGCTCTTCCAGCGGAACCAGAACTTCCACTCGCTTGACGAGTACGCCCCAGCTGCCAACTCAGGTTTCAACGCGCACCACCTGGAGCCCAACAACAGTCGCTACCTCGGACAGCGGAACCGGTTCGACAACAGCAGCTTCGTACGGAAGCTCGCGTCCAGCATTTCGCAGTCCAGCATCGATAGCACGATGTCGCACTCGTCCTCGACCAAGAGCACGGACAAACACCACAAGCACAATCACCACAAGGGCCATCACCATCACTCGATCGCCGAAATGATCAAATACCTCGGCAAGAAGGCCCACATCTGGCCCGGACGGACGCGCCACGAGTCCATCAACGAGTCCACCGACCATTCCCCCGACGATCTGTCCAAGCTGAACCAAAACGACCAGGAAGACTTCCGGAAGCGGGCTCGTTCGCTGGACGTGGAAAAGACCAAGCGAATCCTGGACGATTGCGAATCTACTTACAACATTTACAATAAGATACTCAGAGAAGGTAATTCCAAGAGGGCAAACAGAAGGTACATCCCACTTAACCCTCGATCAACAACATTCCACAACCAAACACATCTAGCAAACTAGTCGCAATTGCCAGCCAACGTGCTGCCTCGTCTCTTTGAACTCATTTCATAAATCTCTACAACCTATAACGCGACTTTTCCTGTATATTTAGCGGGCGCGCAAACAGCCGAGAAGAGCTCGCGCGAGCGCACACATTATTCAAATGCAAATTGAGCTTATCCGCGCAACCAAGAGCAAATTACCCTCCACAACACACTAAACGGTGCAGTGCGTACCCTCGTTTTTACCTCACAAAGTGCAGCACACTTGATTTGTTCAGCTGATTAAAGATCAGCCGCGTGCACGTGACCGTGAAAACTTGGTTGACCTGGTCGGGTCAATTGATTTACATGCAGGGCCGCGGTCGAACCTAGTTGTCGGGTGCGACACGTCAGCGTTGGTCACTGGCCGCGTCACGGTTGCGAGCCATCTGGTGCGACGTTGTCGAATAATTAGCTGTCCGTCTTTTGGGGAGAATTTGGAAAATTGAATAATTTATTGAGAGATGTTTTATTAAAATTTATTTAAAACCTACAATAATTAGCCGGCTAGCGTTTCTTGAGACGAGCTATGTTTGATCACGTCTTCCGTCGAAGTGTCAAGTTAGGTCATTCCAGGAGTAAGAGTCGTATCCCTGGAGTTGGTACAGACAAAACACTCCCAGCCTGGCTGGCTGAACTCGCAATCCTAAAATCCTAGAATTAAAAAGAGGTTGGGATACTCTCTTTTCATTCAAGCCTTTGGACCGTTTAGGAATCTAGCAATATAGACCGCCAACACCTGGTTTGCTCCAAAAGCACTCATTCATTCGCGGTCACAAACCGAACGCGTCCAAAAACTGATCTGACCGTTTCCTACCGTTTGTCACTTCCACGCCAATCGCTACTGAACACTACTCTCTCGTTTCTCTCCCTCTCACTCACTCACAGTACAGCGAATGGCTCAGAGAGACCGTTGGAGCTATGTCGCTCAAAGCTGGCTTTGTTTTGATCATTTCTGTTAAAAGGCTAAAAATCAATGTTGTCAGAAATGTTTTGCAATTTTGTTGATAACACAACATCAAAGACACATTTGACAGCAATTTCCACCATGAGCAATTCTCTACCAAAACCGGAAATGGATTTTATTTGTATTTTTTGATTTGGCTCAAACTTTGTGGGGGCCTTCCCTATGACCAAATAAGCTATTTTGTGTGATTGGTTCATCCATACAAGTCTCCATACAATTTTGGCTGCTGTCCATACAAAAATGGTACGTAAATATTCAAACAGCTGTAACTTTTGAGTGAATTTTCTGATCAATTTGGTGTCTTCGGCAAAGTTGTAGGTATTGTTGAGGACTTTTGAGAAAAAAAATAGGTACACGGAAAAAAATTGCAGATTTTTAATCAACTTTTTTTTACTAAAACTCAATTTCCCAAAATACGTATTTTTTGATTTTCGAGATTTTTTGATATGTTTTAGGGGACAAAAATCCGCAACTTTTGAGCTATAGAGAAAAATGGTCAAAAAATCTGCCACCGAGTTATGATTTTTTGAAAAAAAATGTGATTTTTGAAAAAATCAAAGTTTCATTCAAATAACAAGTTTGACATATTTTTTTAATGCAAAATTGAATTTGCAATCAAAAAGTACTTTACAGATTTTTTGATAAAAATCTCCGTTTTCAAGATATAGCCACCGAAAGTTTGATTTTAGCGAAATATTTGCAGTTTTTCGATTTTTAAAAATAGTGACCATGAGTGACCATCTCTAAAAAAAATTTTTTTAAGGTTCAGAAAATTTGCTATAAAATTGTCTAAGAGACATTGAAGATTGGACATCGGGTTGCTGAGATAGAGCTGCTTTAAGAAAAAGAAACACGAAAATTTAAGTTTTCTTAATCTCACCAAAACAACCCACCGATTGGTAGCGCGCTCCAGTTGGCAAAGATTCGTTCGGCGATGAGTAAGTGATTTCTGATCTTTGAGCCGAAAATCAAGACACTTGTTTTCGTGCAGCACGTTGCAAAACATATAGCCCAAATTATCAAGAAAATCTCCTAAAACCTAATATTTGGAATCCCAAAAATACTCTTTGGTTCCACGACAAAAAAAAAGTTACATATGTTGTTTTTAAAACTTATTCTTCTTGCAAAACCACCTACACATTCTTTGACCACCCCAACTCGGCTAAGACAACCCTAATCACCAATATAAAGAATAAACGAAGTTGACTTTATAGTCTGCCACCATTGCTAGTACCAACCACTAGTGTCTTCCTTTTTATCTACAAGGACTACGCCGCCCTGGGCTCCTAAGTGTATGAAAGTATGGCACGGAGCGACGGCGCCGAATACCCATATTTACACAAAGAATTTTAGAACGCCCGCCGCGGGATTCAAACCGGCGACCTCTGGAGAAGATATAGAGAATACAGGTCTAATTATATTTGCCAAGGAATTCTCAGGCCAAATTTGTGCAAAATCGAAGAACTTTTGATTTTGGTTCCTGATATGCTTAAAAATCAAAAGAGCAGTAAAAATCGCAATTCAAATAATTTCAACACCTACCATTAAACAAAACACCACAAACAAACACCTTAATTACTCAGTATGGCAGCTAAACGCCAAATCTTGTTTGTGCCAGAACCTGTTGGCGTAGGTGCCAAGACGATAACTAAAAAAAAGGGTGTGACACCATCGCCACCGGTTCCAGAACGCGCGCAACCCGACTGTTCGGAGCCACCGACGACGCCGACATCGGTTTTTGTTTTGCTTGCATTCATGTCACGAAGTTACTCTTACGTGAGCGAATCCTTTCGACAACGGCCGGTGCCGGCCGGTGGTGTAAACAATCCGGCAAATTAATAGCAACAACAAACCGTAACCCTCCACCTCCGGTCTGCGGCCTCGGTGCAGCATTATCTTGTTAGTTGGAATAGGTACACGGAAAGAATTGGGTTTGTCGGGACCGTAAATGCTGTGTTTAGGATGTCATGAATTACAGAGTTTGATAAGGTTGAACATGTGGAAATAACGCTTGTTCATGAATTCGCAACGCCTTATTTTTGCGTGAAACACTTTTTTCCGTGTCGCATTAAACAAGAATAACAAGTTTATTTTTATGATGTATGACGGAGTGTGATACTTTGCCTAACACCCACGTTCGCGAAAAATAACTTGATGTTTATTATTACTTCACAATTCGGCAAATGAAAAAAAAAAACTGTCAAATTCTACCATAGATGAGGGAGAAATGCGAAATAGTCAATATTGTTCTTTTAATTTTAGTTGATCGGTTCTAACCTCTTTTCAAACTCTCTTCACAGCGGCCCATATGCGAAGGGCTTCGGCAGAACTTGCGGAACGTCGTCGAGCGTCGTTGGGTGCCAGCCGAGGGCTGCGACCAGACGGAACCCTAGATCCGTACCACGCAGCCATCCTGTTCCGAGATTCGCGAGGGGTAAGTTGCAACAACACATCAAATATACATTCAAGTTTATTTTGTGGCCCAGTGTACACGTACCTGTTGTGGCTGCTGCATACCCACCGGGCGTATTGCTCACGCTTCAAAAGTTACTTCAATTTGCAACAATTATTATCGATTGAGTTGGTTTGGTGTGGTCTTCTGGCGGAATCAACCACGTTTTCACCGATGTATCGAGCGTGGGCCTGGGCTTCATCCGCGTATGTGTAAATAGTTTGCACAGATTGGTTCCTGTGGTTTTGTGTTAGTTAGTGCTTGTTTATCAGCAAACTGCATAAATAATCGTCGCTGTTGTTTACTACAACTCAACGGGTAGCCGCTTGCGATAGGGCAGTGATGCAGTCGAACTAGCGGTTTAATCTGTGCAAGCACGTCGTTGACTTGTACCTTGTTGGCCTTGCGTGGTGCTCTTTTATATCCGAAACAGTTGAGATCATCGACATTATTTTTAGGTAATGTTACAACCATTTCATGCAATCAAATTTTCAAAATCTCGTCCACTTACCAACAGTACCAACTCTCAAAATTCACAGCCTGAATTTGATTTACACTAGCAATTTAATTTAGGCCGACCACCGGCAGACACCTGCAAATTTGGTCAACTGGTTAGCGTGATGCTTCTGGTTGATTGCCCAAAAGCCGGGCAAAAGATCCACTTATATTCAAATGCGGCCTTCGAGCGATCAAAAAAAAATCGAAACCCGCCCTGCTCACTTCCCTGAAGATACTAGCGAGTGTGCGAATATTTCTGAAGCACGATTATCGCCGATTGCTGATTCAACAGTCCATTTTTCTGCGACTCGATTTTGGGTAACAATGCAAAAAGGAACGAGATAGAACTGGATTGCGCGTGCAAATTAGCATACGGAATAAATTGGGCGAAAATTTTCCACCGCATGCTTTTTCAACTATTTGCCCTATCAATTTGTCACAAGCAAGAACTTTTCGTTGCATTCAAAAACTGTTGAAATAATTTAATAAACTGTTAAAAGAAAGTAATAAATCAGTTTAAAACCATGAATTAACAAAAAATAAATCGGATCGTAATCCTGTAATCCGGACTCCGGTTCAAGCAATGCGACAGTGCCAAAATTTACAATTTACAAGAAAGTGATTATCAATTTAAAAACGGACTTTTTTTTTGTTTTTTTTTTTCGTTTCAAAAAACAATTTTAAAAAGAGAAATACCATCCTGCACTTTTTTGAGTTTTTTTTTTTGCAAAAGCTCAGGGTATTTTCCCAAAAAAAAAATCAAATTTGACTTTTAAACTTAAAACCCCAAAATCTCCTAAAAGTGGCTTATTAATTTTCAATGTATTTTTCAGAAATCCTGTCTCATTTCCCACAAGTTTGACTTTGACCACTTTTTGATACGATGCAACGGCTGAAAACGGCTGTTTGTGTTACGCTTCACATTTTTTTTTAATTTGTATGGAAATTTTGTTACGAGGGGGGAGGGGGTCCAAAATCTTTGTTTTGCGTTACGTTATAAAAGAACGCCCCTAAAGGTCGAGTGTACAAAAAACAGCATGATTCGAAAAAAATGTTCTCCGATCGGGCTCAAAATTTTTCTGTGGGTTCCTTGGCCAAAATAATAAGACCCGTATTTTTTTGTTTGGCCTTTAGGGTGACCTACGCCGTGTTAGGGTGATCCGAAAAATGGCAATTTTCGTCGATTTTCGCAAAAAATCATATCTCCGCGCCATTTCATCCGATTTAAGCTGTCCTAGACGCAAAAGAAAGGTGATTGGTTTGGCAATTTCGGAAAAATAGTAAGAAGTTTCAAAAATCTAGCTCAACATTAGAAAAGGTCGCATGAAAACTTAAAATACTGTTTTGAAGGTCTCGGGACCAAAGGGCCTATGCCTGAAAATATTTTTATCGGATTCCTCGGAAAATTTCACATTACATATAAAAAAATCGAACTTTTTTTTTAATCATGCTGTTTTCGTGGGGAATTGCTGAATAATATTACTATTTTTTTTTTGTTAATTTCCACCATTGATTTCATCTATTTTAACATGTAAAGAATTAATTAGTTTGTCTAAAAAAAACTATTTTTTATAATATTGTAAGTGATGTTTTAAATATGGGTAGCTCTTTAAAAAAAATTCGACTTCTAAAATATTTTGTCAAAACATTTTGGTCGCTGTCATTTGCAAAAGTAATACCAAAATTTGGCACTTTCACGCCATTTTTTTTTTTTTTTTTTTTGTGCAGCAGTTGCAGTTAGTGAAAGTTCTTGAAGCTTCTGAAAAATAGCAAGATTAATAAATAAATGTTATTGAATGAAACTGGATTCAAGTTCACAAAAAAATCAATTGACTCGTTTATCAAAGTGTTTGGTTATCCCAACATAGATAAATTTCAAGGATGTTTCAAATTTTTTTAGTGGGGATGTCAATAATTAAAAAATCAACTTTAACTATTTTGGATTTCAAATTATTTTAGCGCAAAATTAATGACCTTGTCAAAATTGTTCAAAATTTGCCCATAGTTTGTGGTATCCAATCATTGACCAATTTTGCAACTTTGCAATATCAAAACAGACCTTAAATTGGAACGATACCAAATCTTGTATAATCCTTAAGAAAAATTATAAAGGGCTCAGGAATACAAAAATTTGGTATTGATACCATGCTCGGGTCCTTTACCTTAAAAATGTCGCCAAAAATAACAAAAATCAAAAAGTTATAATTTTAATGAAAATAGAATTGAAAATAACTGAATATAAAAGAAACCTAAAAATGTGTTTAAACCACAACCATCATTTTTGTTCATTATGAAATCTCATACAAACTTGAAAATATTTTATTTTTGTTTTTGACGTTTATCTGCTTTTGACTAAGTTACAACCTAGTAAAAGCAGCCCAGTTCAACAACGCTCAATTACCGAACAAGCACCGTGATTAGTTTATGTCCCTAAAAGTTTCGAAATACAAATATTTTTCTCGTTTTCGTAATATTTTTCAACATTTATTTTACGTATCGATGCCAGTGTGCTCTTTTATACTAAGCTTGCTTAGATTCCTATCAAGATAGAACAATAGAGCACATGGGCATCGATACGCAAAAAAAACGCAATGGAAATTTTCAGAAAAAATCAACGAAACATATAAAAGTTCTACTATTTGATGCTAGCACACCTTTACTATCTACCAGGTTTCATTCGCAGTGTAAAAGAGCAAATAAAAAAACGATTCATGAAATGACCTGCCTTAATGGCCAGGAGGCAATCCAAAAGTCCTATCCAGAGGAGGCATGAACCTTGTTTTAATAAGTATCAACAGCGAGATTTTTTTTAATGTCAAATGAGAATCAAAACTTAAATATTAGCTAATCGAACAACTTGACGACCTCACGTTAAATGTAAACTAACATCAAGCTCTGTTTCTTCTCCACCAACGGAAGTCAGTTGATCTATTCCAAAAAGAGACCTTCGTGAATACTCAACAGGTATTCTATACATTAATTCCATCTCGTCAACCCCCGTCACCACCGCTTCAAGATTTAACCTATTTTGCTACTGCTGTTGTTCTAAGGTCCCTCGTAGGCAGTATTAAATACCTGTTTACTGCCTCGCACACGTTCAACATGATCATAATTATACCGAGATAATCGAGCCCGCGAATGAGGTGCGTTCAGTTGGGCGATCTAATCTTATACGGTTTAATAGACGAGTTTGCGATCAAACAAACGATCGTTTCACACCGACTTTGTTTACTTTTGCTCTCTGTTTTAAAAAATGTGCTAAAATGTCGAATTTCTTCTGCACTAAAGGTTAAAAGTAACTGCAGAGCTGATATCGTCCCAAGACTGCTCGAAATTCTCTTCACCGCTGGAATTGTCCGGACTTGCACCTTGTGACTGTATTTGTGGAACAAGTCGTTCGTTCCGACCACGACTCAAGTGTAAACAAACCGGAGGAAAACAAACGCAACCAATGTTGATCATCGCGGCTCGGTCGTATCGCCGGCTTCTCAGCAGCACAGACCTGATACGTTTTCTATATATCAAACCCACTACCACCACGTCGTCGGTTGAATTTAACTTGTATGTCGTACGTACAGAAAGGTGGTATGTGAGTATGTGCCCAGCGAGATGTGTGCAAAATTTGCTCCTTTTTCGCTGCACAGCTCGCGCCGCGCAGTTCTGGTTCAACCTCCTGTGAGTTCGCGGCTTGTTCCGAAGCACAGACCTAAAAGCCTCCTAAGAATTCCAGCCTGACTACGTTATTCGTGCGTGCGTGCGACTTGAGCTTCTAGAACGTAACGGAAATGAATCGATGCAATTGACGACGCGCGCGAGTCCAGTAATTGTAATTGGAAAGCTAGTCCTTAAGTGGACTCCCGTCTGTTCGAGACTCTTGCCGTGTAGTTCTATTCCAGTAGCAGCAGCTATCGATACTTTGTGAGTTACGGCTATAGACCTCTGATCGAGCACGTCGCGTGTGCGAGGACCATTTGTTGTGCAAATAATGACCACGACGAAGCAGACCAAGTGTCTTCTTTAATCCATCACACGTCGAAGCCCTCTATCTCTCTTATCAACTGTACACAGTGAGGGTGCTGTTGAACCCCCTTGCGTTGCGTGGGCTTAAACAGCGCGTTACACCGAGTGTCGAAAGTGTCGCGAGTGCTTTTCTATCGTATCTTTATCAAGAGAGTGCCAAAGCAAGCAAACAAGTGCATGGTGGTTGGTCATAAAACAACAACAAAACAAAGTGCGATAAAAAAGGAAATTATTCAAAGTAAAACACACGTAATATTTGCCTGGTACATGGGACGTTTATGTGTGTAGAGGAGAGAAATTGCATCGTTACACGTTACTGTGTGTTTGTGTGCGGAGTGGTTGTTTGTCATTTTCTTGGCTGAGAATCTTCCGGGCATCAACGGCGTTGATGCCTTAATTGGATGCACTTTTTTTTTGTTCTGCCCGGGAGGCAATTGGAATCGAACCGCGGTGACAACGACCGGGTCGGTCTTATAACTAGAGTGAAATTAACTTTACTTTTTTATATGTGCGAGTTGGAAAAGTGTGGAGAGCTCTAGCGTGACGCTTCTAGTATATGGTGATGATTTCATCAGGAAGTACGTGGTTGGAAGAAGTAGTTTTGCAACAAAATAACACCTTATTTGGAAAATTTTATAACCAAAGAGTTGATATTTATAGATTGACTGCAAAGCAAAGCAATCCACTTTAACGACCCCGGGTCTTTTGTGGGCTCTGTTGCAAGTTTCTGCTCATTGACTCATAGATTGACTGATAAAGGTTAAAATTCGAAGATTACACTCTGCTAATTATTTATTCTGAACTGAATGTTTCCTCAAAACGAATGCATAAAAAATATAATACAATCCATTTTTTAAAAAGTACTTTTTCAAAACAACTGATGCGTCATAGGACTTTTTGAAGAAATTAGCGAGTTTTAAGATTTAAAACTACAATAATTGTTATAGGGGAGAACCCTTATTTACCTTTGGATAACCCAGTGTTTCCCAAAGTGGGTACTGGGCCCCACTATTGGGGCCTGGCGAGTTTCTGAAATGACTCACAATGGTGGGGCCTTACTGGGCCCCACCATTGTTGTATGGGAGTAGGGCCTGGGCAAAAATAGTTTGGGTATCAGTGGGATAAACGAAACTTCAGGCTCGATCTCCAGCCAAATCGACTCGAGGCTCGAGCCAAAATTCTCAGCGTGTTATTTCTTAAAATTGGGTTGTCAGATCATCAATCTTTTAGGCTTGTTGGAAATGTATATTGAATACTCATTAGCCCGGGTCAAAAAAATAAAAATTGCTTAAATCAAAAAGTATATGAGATTGCCCGAAAGAGTACTCAAAATGGGGCCTCCAGCCCAAATTTCAGCCCATTTGGTTGAAAATTGGCTTGCCTTGAGCAGGAACAAGTTTAAATGGGAATTAACCCGTAAAACTTGAACAATGGGTACATTGCTCTGTACAAGTCTGTCGTTGAAATTTACCGACTTTTGCATACCATGGGGTCAGGGGATGGTCCGGAACAATTCCTCTGAAGGGTGCAAGATGATCCGAGGCCTCTAATCTTGCCTAGAAGCAGATTCATTCTGGCGTCGCCGAAATTCTCATGGTCCCAGCAAAATGTACAGGGATAAATCAAAGCACGCTAAGAAGGCTGCCTCGATCAGAGGACGCCACATTTCAATCAGCCACCACGTGGCAGGAGGGTTTCTCCATTTCTGGCTTTAAAAGTGGTTCTGGCAATGTTATTACATTTTATTTAGTCAGATATTTGTGCAAAAACACTTTATAATCGTCAAACGTCATTTTATACTCCAATTTCCACATACCCTCCTGCCACGTGGTGGCTGATTGACATGTGGCGTCCTCTGATCGAGGCAGCCTTCTTAGCGTGCTTTGATTTATCCCTGTACATTTTGCTGGGACCATGAGAATTTCGGCGACGCCGGAATGAATCTGCTTCTAGGCAAGATTAGAGGCCTCAGATCATCTTGCACCCTTCAGAGGAATTGTTCCCCGGACCATCCCCTTCGACCCCATGGTATGCAAAATTCAATAAATTTCAACGACAGACTTGTACAGAGCAATGTACCCAATTGTTCAAGTTTTACGGGTTAATTCCCATTTAAACTTGTTCCTGCTCAAGGCAAGCCAATTTTCAACCAAATGGGCTGAAATTTGGGCTGGAGGCCCCATTTTGAGTACTCTTTCGGGCAATCTCATATACTTTTTGATTTGAGCAATTTTTATTTTTTTGACCCGGGCTAATACTCATCCAACGATGGGTCGCATGATATTTCCGGACAACGTATTCATCAAAATATCCGAGATCCGGCCTCCAAAAAGTGTATACAATAACACTTAAGTGCTAATAACTTTTGAAAGGGGTTATCAGATATCCAATGTTCAATGACTCGTTGGTGGGTCTTTGAAATACCTTTCTAAAAATATGTAACATCCGGGACGCTGTCGTGCTATCTTGTCATTTGTCGCTTTTTGACGTTCCGAGAAAAACGCGTTTTAATGTTTGACCTTGATTACACAAAAAGAGCACGCCATGCAAACAACAAAAAGCACGTTTTGTTTGGTTGACCATTCTGTGCATTGTCCTGAAGTTTGGTTGAATTTGATTGCCGGAGTCCCGAGTTATAATTACAAATCTGAAGTTTTTTTTTAAAGTCCAATATACACTCAAACCCCGATGGTTTGACACCAACTGTTGTCAAACGAACGGGGTTACTTTTTAGTTTGACACCCCTTTTACATGGAGTTCACACACACTAGTAGTGTTGAAAATCTAGCGATTATGATTAATTTTGCGATTAATCGCTGCCTGTTACACCCCACGAATAAGACTGCTGAGAATAATCTTTATTCTCAAATTGCCACGACTAGCTGTCATTCGTCAAGAGTGCTGTTGATAATTGTAACAACCCATGACTGCTGGCAGTAAAGGGGCAAGATTGGATCTTGATCGCAGCAAGTTGATGACTAAACCCAATCATTCTAATTTTTATTCGTCTCTGCCACACCCAGCGATCCAGTGACAGTCAGGAAAAACGAGATCAAAGCATACTCAGAGGGCATTTCTTCAGGCAATCATTATTCGCTCGAAGAGATTTTTTTTCAACCTTGCACACTACCAAGCGTTTGGTTTGATAATTTGCGTGAGCGCCGTGTAAAAAGTGACAGTTCGTCACTTTTTTGTTTGACTTTGACCAACCAACGGGGTACAAACTAAAAAAGTGTCAAACGAAAAAGTGACCAACCACCGGGGGTTAAGTGTACCAAATTTCCAGTTTTTGCTTTTTGGGTGTTTTTGAAACCACCTTGAGTCGGTTTGAGTATTAAAAACACTCAAAAAGCAAAAACTGAAAATTTGGTGGATTGGACCTCCAGAAACGCATTCTGACCTGAAATCCCTTTGGCCAGTTGTCGCCCTTTCATTAATTTTCATGCTGTGTCAAGATAGCACGACAAGATTGAACTTCTTTCATATAAAGAGCGACAACAATGTACTGAGTTTTTTCTGTTTTTATTGAATATCTTAGGATAGAAATCGAATTTTGGGGATTTGTGAAGGTCAAAAGGTGAGGCTTTGTAAGCTGCACAAAATTTGGTCCAAAATGCACGTGCGACAAGTTAGCACGACAGCGACGATTTACTCAGATTTTTTTTGTTCGTAATTCGATTATCCGAAGTGCCATACAAATCTTCGGATAATCGAACTTTGGATAATCGAGGCTTCGGATAGTCGAGACTAGACTGCACAAGATAAATGTTTTTTTTTGTATGGAGCGTGGACCATCGCCAACCACGAAGTCAATGCCCTAGAACAAAAGGTAGGAAAAACCAAGACAACAAACCGGTGTAGCTCCATGTCATGTATTCGATCAAAGCCATCTTGTTAACAATTGTGCAAATATTAACAAATGATACGCCGTTTTCCCCTGAATGGACTCTTCTCATCTCGCATTCCATGATTGCGTGTGGTTATTCTTTACAAAAAAAAACATTCTCCCCGGGGAGGGGATTTGAATCAAAAACAAAACAACACCTTCCTATTATCAGCGTTGATACTATGTGTACGATTTCGTGTCCCAGTAGTCTCTCTTCTGCCCGGTTTGTTGCCAACTCGAAATTGGCTGCTCCATATTTATCGCCGGCAAACACAATCTTGCAAACAGAGAGAAAAGAACGTTACACACAAATCCAGTGCGCGTGACACCCAAAATTTGAAATCAGAAATGCCTAAAGTAAATTCAGACTGCGCCCAGTCGCGTAATTACCTTTATCAGCCGTTGGTGACCACCACCTCCTACGAGCTGGTTCTGGCTGCACCCGTGACTTGGCATTAAGTATTGAGCGACGTGTTTCCAGCGTCCTGATCGACTGTTCACGCAAGGTTGCCCTGCACAAAAATCTCACGTTTTTCGAACGTTTCCGTACGTAGCAGACAACGCAAGATCCCCCGCGGAACCTTTTTTCGAAGGCGCGACCTTGATCTCTGTGCCACCGACTTTGAATGGAATCAGCGTGGCTGGTGGAGGTTTTCGCGTTTAAGGAACGCAACAGGTAACACACAGGCCTATGTCTCCATCGTGATCTTGGTGGTGTGGTAAATGGTACACAAACCTTCTCGTGTCTAGTCGCGGTTTGACATGCTACAATTTTGCGGAAAGAAGTGGCAGAAGTGGTAAGTCAATTTAGTGTGGCTGTTGTGACTTGACTATTTGGGTGGAATTTGTCAATCACGCGGTCACGCGGATAATGTCTGCGTATAAAAGACAGGCAGAATGTTAACACGCAAGTCACTTTGGTGAACGTCTAGTAAAAAATCTCAATATTGATTCTAATCATCAAAGAATCAGCTCTGACACTTTAGCACTTGTAGCCCCAACGGGGTCAGAAAAGTTGGAAATGCAACTCCACCGGCTCATACAACCCTTGGAAAAAAGGTGAAAATGCCTTTTTTATTATAATTTAAGATAGACGCATCTGTTTTGGATCTACCTTGTTGGAGGTGATTATTGACATTCTTGCGGATCAGAGGCAACAAGAATCATCCAAATCGGTTGAGTTTTCGCCGAGATACAGACGGTTGAAGTTGCATTTCCAACTTTTTTGACCCCCTTGGTGCTTCGCGTAAGTTTTGACCCCGTTGGTGCTACAAGTGTTAACCATGGCATTTGTAGAATTTGCTTAAAATTGGTGATATTATCACAACGATAAAGCTAGAGTACAATGACTCTTTGTACGATAGCAAAGGATTCGATATTGATTTCATGTTTAATTTTTGAAAAATAACTTAGCATCCTTATTGACAGCTCGTTCCAAAGGGACCATAGTTGATCCACGTTGATCCATCATTAAATGTTTTTTTTTTGGGGTCCTATAAGCTATTGTGTATCCTGTATCATATGTTTATAGATAGGACCTTTAAAAAATACACTGGAAATATTTTTATTACTTATTTTACAGCTTCAAGATAAAGTTCATAAATGTAAGAAGATGGAACGAACTTTTCAAAGTTGACTTCAACCTAAAAATACCTAAAGAATTATCCGCAATCAAATTTGCATACTAAAACTGCACAGTACTTCACCATTGATTAGTATGATCAAACGATCATCCAGAAGGCAATATATCTTCACGCCAGCAATCCCAGTAAAATTATCTTATATTATGCAACTGTCATCTGTGATTAAAACCGCTCGGACTTTGCCACTGTCGACAGTTTGCCAAGAACAAAGTGATGAAAAAACCCACCTCGAAAAGAGCAAAGACGGCGACGACGCGGAATGCATAAGAATGCCTTTGGCGTAAACACGCGGAATGATCTTCACTCTCACATACACACTCCAAATTTACTCTGCCAACAACAACAACCCACCACTGTTTTATTTATATACTTTTGTTTTCATCGCTTCTCACCCGGCGTGAATGAAACCAAAACAACCGACAATTTCTCGCAGGTTTTCAAGCCGACCAGAATCGATAATTGCTGCGGACGCCGTGTATGTGGAGGGTGTTGTATACAAACTCTTTGCCAGGATCTTGCCTACTCGAATATATCTAAAGCTTTCGAGCGAGAGGTGATGTTTGTAGTTGTGGCAGTTTATTTGAAAAATTGTTGTTTTGTTTTTCTTTGTTTTTCATTTCGCTACAAACTCGTGGCATATAATACCGCTTCCGAATTGCGAAGTTATCTTACAGTGTCGATCAAGGTTTTTCACACACTTTTAACTGTTTTTTCCTTCGACAAGATGATTTAAGCCAAAAAAGTTTTCAAATATTTTTCAAAAATCAACTAAAATTGTTCGCTCTACAGCATGACTCGAAGCTAGGAGTCCGAAGGCTTGAAACGATGAGGAAATTATTCAAACCTCTTTTTACACCTAAGCTCCCATCCAACCCGAGATTCGAACTGACGACCTTTAGATCGTGAGTCCAACTGCCTACCACCAACTCAACCGAAGTAGGTTTTTTCTAGAAGACGACTCCTGCACCAAGATTGAGCTAACGACCTAACCTCTAGGTTAGGACGGTACCGTAAAACTGGGTGACTTTGATAGCCGGGGTGACTTTGATAGGCTTGCGATTTTTACGCAAAATGAAGAGTACAGTTAAAATACGTAAGGAATGGTTTACAAAAATACTGACCGTGGTAGAGAAGTGTTCGAAGTACCTCAACAAGAACTTTTCATAAAATTTTGACAAGTTTAAAAAGTTAGTTAAGTATAGTTAAGAAAATGTTGATGAAAGTCATTATTTTAAACTTCTCAAAGTGTCATGATTTTCTCAATGAACATGATTTTTAATCGGAAAACAGAATGCATTTTCGGATTCTTTGGACAATTTTCCACTAGGAGAAGGTTAAAAAATTGTAAATAATATTTAATATTTTGTTATTGAAACACAATTTAAAAAAATCACCAACTTTATAGGCAATTTCAGTTGAACAAATTTCATGTAAAATGTGAAAATCTGTGATTCGTGCTTGAAATTCAGTATAAAATGCAATATAAATCGATAATTTTATAAACAAAACAAGTTTTAACAAATTTCAGGCAAAATTCCGACTTTTTAACAATTTTACCTAAAATTTATTTGTATTTTGCTAAAAAGCTTATACACTTAGTAAACTAAATATAAACATTGATTTTTTTTCTTAAAACTATATCAGCTACTTTAGTGATGGTACATTTAGCGTACAAATAAAGTTTGAACATCTTAAATATGATTTTAACAAGAAAAACTATGACATCAAAGTCACCCCGGAATTAAAACTAAAATTTTTTGACGTAACTATTTTTCTAAACATTATTGAAAAAACTTTTTTTTTTCGAAATAGTGCATGGACTTTGTGTGGCCTACCCCAGTACATGTTTTAAAAATAATAATCTTGAGAAAAACCTAACCTGTTCGAAAATATTCCAGAAACAAATTGAAATCCTATCAAAGTCACCCCGGTTTACGGTACCAATATTTAGTTCCCCATCTAACGGAAGGCGTTATCAGACAAATCTCGAAAAATGCCACCTGGAGCAACTGAAATCGAATCCAAGCCAATTGGGGTGAGGGGCAGCCACGCTGTTGAAGTTATTTATCAGATTTTATAAGTTTCTACTACCATCTGGATCAGTGTTTCTCAACCTTTTGCGATCCATTCCCCCCTTGACTGATTTGCAAGAATTTCATTCCCCCCCCCCTTATTTTTAATTTACTGGTATCAATGCGCAAACATAATTAATTTTTTTAGGTTTGCAAAAAGATTACAGTTTTCATAACAAAAAAACTATAGAAGGTATTTGAAAACGTTTTATTTTAATAAAAAAAAATGAAAAGCCACTATTCTGAGCTTCTTTTCGTTTAAATTGCAATAAAAAAAATACAATTATAAAATATGTACAAATATAAAACAAATTAATAATTATCTGCGGCAAAAGACAGATTACTCTTTAAAATGTAAAGAATTCAAACAAACTTAAATAATATTTGAAAAACTTTTTGTCAACTGCCAATTATTTAATAAAACATTCTTGTTAAAAAGTGTACAAAATTCTCACAGAAACCAGCAAATCTGTCCCAAAAAATCTGCTTGAGTCCAAAAAATAAAAAATACCTCAGAAATATTAAAAAACATTTTATTGTTTCAAGAAATGTCAAAATTCACAGAAATTGAAACTTTAATAACTATTTTTTGGGAAAACACAAATGTTGTTATTACTAATCAAAGAAACTGAAAGTTGCAAAGAATGATTAAAATAATGATTCAAGACATTGAATTTCTATTGAACCCTCATTCCCCCCCTAGAATGGCCAAATTCCCCCCCAGAGGGGAATTCCTCACCGGTTGAGAAACACTGATCTGGATGATCAAGAAATTAAACTTTCAGTCACTGGAAATTCGATGTCAAAATTGCCCTTTTCCTGCTTCACCATTTACAATCTTCACAAAATTTCGACCAAGGTTAGTTACTTAGTTTTCATAACATAACCAAGGTTAGTTACTTAGTTTTCATAAGAAAACAAAGCTCAATCTATTCCTAAAGCCTTAAGTAGCAAATATCATGAATAAGACAAAAACAAGTTTTTCTAAGCATCTAATTTATCGAATGTCACCCACGTGCCCAAAATCATACTGAATGCACTGTATGAAAATACATAAAGATCCAAAAAAAAAATCGTCTCTCCTCCTCGTGTCTCACATGTAACCCATCGAAAAAGCTGTATTTTAGCAGCTCTGTATTTATTCTGGTTTCTCTCATACTCTAATTTTGTAAACAAACATTTGGCCAAGTAAATAACCAGCCGTCACACAAAAAAAAATCTCATTCGCGTCTACTTGCGAAGGAGACGACGCTCGAACCAAAAAAAAGTGAGCATTTTTGGAACCCGGCCGGCGTCGCGTTCGCCAAGAAAAAAAAATGAAGAAAAATCTCAACGCCGAGAAAAATTGGCGAATAACCACGACCAAACGCCTGGGTGAACGCCTGTAGAGTGCTGTACTCGACTAGTCCGAGGAGGAAGCTCTTCTGAAAATAATTTAATTTTTGCTCTCGGCAGGGAGAGTTGTGCGTCGTATTTTTGTTTTACTCCCAAAAGAAGACCTGTAAAGATCCGTACAAGGGTGTAAACAACGGGTCGAAGTGATAAAACAAGCAGACACCCACAGCATCCACCAGTTACAGCGTGATTTATCGCTACCATGTGAAGTGTGTGATATATTGGAAAAAAAGCAACATTTGGAAAATAAAGGCAGTACTATGTTCCGTCGTTTCTCCCTGTTTGATGCGTCTCCGCCGGCCGCGAGCGTATCAATCTCCCGGCCAAAGATTGTCTCACCCCTGGTGCACTCCAAATCGCTCAACACCGACGCGATGACCCCGTCCATCCTGGGCGGCCACCCGGACCGCAAGGAGCTGGAAACGGTGCCGGAGTTCCGCGTCCCACCCCGGACCAGTCCCATCACGATCCGCAACAACCGGAACGTCAACGGAGGTCGAACGCCGACCACGCCATCGCCCAAAGAACGCCCGAAGGCCAAACGGCACTCGACCGGTTCCGCACCAAATCCCAGCCTCCTCCAGCAACAGGTGCACGCCGCCCAGGTGTATCTGAGCTCAAACCGTAACAGCTTCGTGCTTCATCCCCACGAGAGTGGTCCCGGTGCCACCGCCGCCTCCACCGCTCGGGAACAGTACAAAGCGGCACGATCCATCAGCAATCCTGCCTCGCCCTCGCAACCGCCATGTCCGCTGTCCAGTTCCTTACCCTGCGGTGGCAACAACTTCAAGTACCACCACCACGGAAGCAGCAGGTCTTCTCCGTCGTGGTACGCCAAGTTTAGCTACTCGCTGCGGAAGAGCATGTTCCGGCGATCGACCAGCTCAATCAACAATAACGTAAATTGCATTTATTTTTAACTTCTGAGCCACAACATAAACTTGAATTTGTCGCAACCCACCCTGTTATGACCTCATCAACTTACATTTTTATTTTTATTTTCTTCACAGCTCCCCGTCGCAGATCCCTTCCTGGAGAAAGTCAGCTTATCTGATTTGGGTAAGTGTGATTGGGTTGACATTTTTTTGGTGCCACCGTTGAAAAGATTATCTGCACCGTCAGATCTTGTAGCGAATAATTTCCTTCAATATTTTCTCGTTTATGGGGTGACGATTCTAATGTCAACTGTGTAAAAAACGAAATCGATTTTTCTCACATTTTTAAAATGCGGGCATTGTTAGTTTTTTTTTTTATTTTTATTCCGCCTTTTTTTAAAAGGAGCGAATTAAACTAAACTATTCTAAGCTATTCAGGATACATTGCATGACATTGATTTTTTTTTAATTTTTGATCGAATTAGGTATTTTGAGATTGTTCTTGTTTTTATAGGTAGTATTAAATTTATATTTCTATTTTAAACCAAGCGTGCTGCATGTTTTCTTAAAAGCAATTTAAAGCTTTCATAGATAAAATTCGACCTAGAGGAAATATGCCCATTTTAAGCCTAATAAGCGGTCGTGTTTGAATGATGCTGGATAATCTGGCTTGTTCCTTGAATTTCACTAAAACCAAGTACACCAACGAGTAGAGCAACTTTTTGTGAACATTTATGCTTATTTTCACTTTTATTAAAGGTTATGCTATTCCTTTTACAAGCATTTAAAAAAAAAATTCAAAAATGCATTCTAATCAGTCGAGTGCATTGGGCCACGCCCATTTTTCTATTTTTTCTTTTTTTCTTCCAGCGCTCTTTTGGGTTTGCTTAGTGCTGCCAAAAATGATGAAATTTTAAGCGAACACTCACGAAAAGTAACATTTATAGCGAAAGTTTCCTGGCAGCACTTGCTCACTCTAACAGGCGCTGCACCAGCATGTTGGTGGTGTTGGTGGTCACCCTTTGTTCTTTATTTGCCTTCGCTCCTCGCTCGGTTTTCTTCAGCCTTCGATTAGAATCGGTATTCAAAATTGAAACGTCAAAAGACTTAGCGCGTTTGTTTTTTTGTTGGTGCTTTCTAATTATTTACATTTTTCGGGATTATTTTTCAAGTGAGTGACTAACTAATGTGCAAAAGAACATGTTGCCGGTAGTTGGAAGCAATTTTTTATCTTAAGCGCTTTGAAATCGTTAGCGCAAATGAAAAGATATTGATGGTGACTTTCGTCAAGCAGTTAACCTCTGATCTTGCGTGTGGATGTGTGTGCCACCAAAATGATGAGAAATGGTCTCGCAAAATAGAAATTATGATCAAAAGTGCATCAAATTTGATCTTTTTGGCCAGTAAATGACATAAATTTGCGTGCTTACTCGAGGCAGTGCTGTTGCTGGTAAGTTTATAGCCTAAATAGTATTTTTGAAGCTTTAATCGAGCATCAAACTCTCCATACGACGAAGATAGGTGTTTGATTAGAAAGGGTATATTTCCCCTATCTCTCTCATAATGGTTATCTTTGAACATCTGGGGATAATGAGATTCAGAAAAAGACTCGATCTAAAATAATCAACGGTTCATTATTGTTTAGTGTAATCTTTAAATCACGCAAAAAGTCTTATGCAATTTGCTAATCACTAGGCAAATTATCTTTCAAGGTCAACCGGCTGATTAGAACTTATCAAATCAGTTTTACGTACTTTCCCAAATCAAACAACCCCCCGCTAAGTAAAGCAATCCTCGTTCGTCACATTGCTGGTTCAATGTTTAAGTTTCATATTCCGACGCTGCACTTTCGTGATTTTACCAATCTACATCCAATTATACCGCAATTATGGCGGCTTCTCGTACATTGTCCGTCATCTGCTGGCGCATGCGCACTAACTGAACATCCACCAACTCACGTTTACTAGCAGGTCCGTTTGTACTAAACATCTATATGTCCTCTATTTATCTACTACTGAACCGATCTCAGTTTTCACACCCCGATCGTGGCGTCTTCCTCGATGCCAAACCTACCCAGTACGTCACAAACAAAAAGTCTGTGACGTCACACTCTACTGCGCATGCACCACCCGACAAGGTGACCACTGGTCACCCGGATGAACACTCACGAACTTGACCGTCCGAGCATCTCTCACATCTGTCACGGTTTGCTTCTGCTCGTGTCGTGACGATCACGGCCGTCGATCGATCGCCCAAGCTAGAGCCAGGAGAGATTCTGCACCGCCTGCTCCGTTCAGTTCAGAATCTAGCTCGCGGTAAACCAAACGCCTCGGTCGCTCGGAAGATCTGTGCGAATGCCCCGGAAGATTGTACCCTAGAAGTTGGCAGTGAATCCCGGAATTCCGCAGTTGTCTCGCGCGCGCTCGCGTAAATAACCCTCGAGTATCCCTACCGCGTAAAAAGCCTTGCGTACCGTACCGATTTTCTTCTTGTAAATATAGAGTCAGAGTACAGTGGTGTTGTTTTGTGAAACTTTATGACCTTGCCGAGAATACCCACCGCGTTATGTGTGCTAACCGCTGATCTAACCCCAATTGGCCCCCTCCTCCACCTCTGTTGACCCCCCACGCAGTTCACATCTGTTTGTACTGAAGATTGTGCAACTATCGATCGCGCGTTTCCTGGCTGTTTGGAAATGCTTTCAACGGTTCCATGAGTTGGTTACACAGGAAGATTCGGCAGCCACCTAAAATTAAGTCATTCCTGCGGCTATTCTTAAACGGATAGCACACCCCCGCCTCCTTCGATCACCGTCATCCGTCAAAACGGCGGCGCGATCACGATGGCGCTTGTTCTGGGTCGCGACATCTGGTCATCAAGCCGAAATGCTTCTTCTTTTGGCGGTTTTGGCGAGGTGACGACGACGCCGGAACATTCCACGACAACTGACGCTCGACATTTTTCCGAGGACCAGTTGTAGACCAGTTTTAGCCAACTGGTGATCGTGGCCTTTCAGGGAATATTTTTAAAATAATCCAAACTCAACTCAAGATCAGTGCCACGGTTGCCCGCTGGTGTCCTGCGGGCGTTAATTGGGACTAATTTTACCCCCGAGTCCTGAGACACAAAGCGCGCTTGTTTTGGCCTGGCATCGGGTTCGGGTTGGGTGCCAAATAGCTTCCCGACGACTCGATCTTGATTGATTCCGACAGCTGTTATTGTTTGTGTTGTGTGCCAGGCCGGCTCGCGGGGTTCAATCGTGCAGCAAGTGAACCGAACCGCTCTAGACAAGAATTGGATGTGACACCTAATAGTGAGTAATTGCCAGCGTCGTCGCTAGTTTGAGCTTTGGTGGCCACCGGGACGCGCAATTTGGCAATCGGCGATGATTGCGATTGATTGGAAGTGAAACGTCGGAAGATTTGGCTGCTTTTTAGGATCAAATCGTGATGATACCGATGAAGGGCGGTTGAATACACTAAGACGCCAGAAGCTTGCTTTTATTTTATTTAAAAACAAAATTGTTGGCTTTTGTATTAACATTTTAGTTAACAAAACCTATCAAAACATATTAATTAAAAATTATTAGAAATTTTAGAATTTGATGTAACAAATATAACCAGTACACAGTATTTTCTTTCTAAAAAAATGTGGCAAATAAACATTGAAATAATCAAAGCCTCGTAATTTGTAAATTGAAGTTTATATTGGATATCTTTTCAAAGGTTTAATGTGGTTTAATAAAACCTTTTTTAAATACTGTTAGCTATCGTTTTGAATATACTCTCACCGTGAGTTAGTTAAAATCATTAAATAATATGATATCCTTTCAAAATATACATAAAACTCACTAATTTATTATTCAGCAATTCCATTTGAAAAGAGCCTAAACAAAAAAAGTTCTCCGATCGGTTTTTATACGACTTTTTCAAATGTTTAGCTACACCCAACTGGCAGTCGCATGATTGTGATGCATGGCGGCATGAAAGTATATCAGAATCTGCATGAAATCTGTCCTCATGCATTTTTTGCGATATAGGAGTATGACATTTTTGCCCGTTTCCGACAATTATCGACATTACCGACGGCTTTTTGGTTGTATTTCACAAAAAAAACACTTAGCAGAACGAGGATTGAACCACCAACTTCTTGGTTACTGATCCGATACGCTACCACCGCGCCATGGACGCTTGATGAAAAGTGAGTGAAAGAGCACCAACATATGCTTCTCTTTGGAGTGTTGCTCGGGGACGGGCCAGCTTTATATGTGTTGGTGAGAACTGCAGATCGCTGAAATTTTTACACGCGGGCAAAAATGATCTACGGGCTTGCTGCAAAAAATGTTATAAAATATGACATTTTCTGCAGCAAATCCAATGTTGCAGATTTTGAGATATATTTTTCCTTTGGGTGAGATTTTTGAAACTTCTTACTATTTTTATTAAATAGCCAAACTAATCACCTTTCTTTTGCGTCTAAGACAGCTAAAATTAGATGAAATGACGCGGAGTGATAATTTTTTTAAAAAGAGGTTTTTGCGAAAAATGACGAAAATTGCCATTTTTTGAACAACCCTAGCACGATTTAGGTCACCCTAATGGCCAAACAAAAAAATACGAGTCTAATTATTTTGGCCAAGGAACCCCTAGAAAAATTTTGAGCCCGATCGGAGAACTTTTTTTTTGGTTTAGGCTCTTTGCAAATGGAATTGCTGTATTATTGTTATTATTATTATTCTTATTATTTTTATTTTGTTAATTGATTTGTTTCTATAAAACTAGTGAAACCAGTAACTTTACATCAAATTTTGTATGTTATGTTGTGAGATTTCATAGCATTAGAGAAATATGGTCGCAATAATATGAAATTAACATAGCCAATCAATTGCCATTTAGATCCTTTGAAAATAAACTTTTGTTTCATTTTTACCATAGAATTTTCTCAACATTCAAATTCAAAGAATATTGAAAATAAACTTTTGTTTCATTTTTACCATAGAATTTTCTCAACATTCAAATTCAAAGAATATTGATGGCTTTTGTCTTTTATTTGCAAAGCTTTATCCGGTGACAACTAACAAAAGTTATCATAAAAGTGATGGTTACAAAATATCAACTAAAAAAGGGGTATTAAAATTAAAATCTTCAGCTTCAAAAAAAAAATTTCTTGAATTCAATGAAATTTGAATGAATTCAATTGGAAATATTTCGAATAACATTTGACTGCTTGAGTTTTTATTGATTGAGCTTTTTCAAAAATGTTTATATTTTAGAGATTTTGTGAACATCAAAAACAAATATCGTTAACACTTTGATTTATGAAAACTTCTTTTTCATTTTTCAACTAAAAGTTGGATTCTGAAAATACTCATTTTTTTTTTTAATTTGGTGTGAAAGGAACTTTTATGTAAAATTAGACGCCCGATTAGATGGCGTACTCATGATTCCGGAAAAAACGTATTTTTCATCGAAATAAACACTAAAAAAGTTTAAAAAGTTCTCCCATTTTCCGTTACTCGACTGTAAAAAAATTTGGAACATGTCATTTTAAACGAAATTTAATGTTCTTTTCGGATCTACATTGACCCAGAAGGGTCATTTTTTCATTTAGAACAAAATTTTTCATTTTAAAATTTCGTGTTTTTTCTAACTTTGCAGGGAATTTTTTTAGAGTGTAACAATGTTCTACAAAGTTACACCCAACCGGCGGTCGCATGATTTTGATGCATGGCAGCATGAAAGTATATCAGAATCTGCATGAAAACTGTCCTCATGCATTTTTTGCGCTATAGAGGTATAACATTTTTGCCCGTTACCGACAGTTATCGACATTACCGACGGCAGATTGATTGTATTGCAGAAAAAAAATCTTAACAGAACGAGGATTGAACCATCAACTTCTAGGTTGCTGATCCGACACGCTACCACCGCGCCATGGACGCTTGATGAATGGTGAGGGACAGAGCGCGAACATAATGTTCTCTCTAGAGTGTTGCTCGGGGACGCGCCAGCATTTTATGTGTTGGTGAGAACTGCAGATCGCTGACGTGTTTACACGCGGGCAAAAATGATCTATGGGCTTGCTGCAAAAAATGTAATAAAATATAACATTTTCTGCAGCAAATCCACTGTTGCAGATTTTGAGATATATTTTTCGTTTGGGTGTATATTTTTGTAATTGTCTGCTCTTCGACTTTGTAGAACATTGTTACACTCTAAAAATTAACCCTGCAAAGTTAGAAAAAACATGAAATTTTAAAATGAAAAATTTTGTTCTAAATGAAAAAATTACCCTTCTGGGTCAATGTAGATGTGAAAAGTGAATCAAATTTCCCTTAAAATTACATGTAAGCATAAGCATAGGTGCCCACCCGCAGTTCCTACTCCGTTATTGACCAGGACCTCCAGAAGTTACATCCACGAGCCGTGGAAGATAAGTGGGAGCTATCTTTCCTCGCTTCGCAACTTCTCAAAGGCCCCTATCGTGCTGATCAATACCGGCGCCGGCCACGACCAGTGGTAGGGTCACGGGGAAGTGGATGGGAATGTTAGTCCGATACTTAAGTGATAGAGACCGCCCAATAGACTGCATCTCCGACAAAGTATCACATGAGTTTTGAGGGGGTTAGTAGATGGGTATGAGGTCAGGATTCACGAGTGGCAGTGATGTGACCATGAGCATTTTGTTTATCGGTTGAAAATTTTAAATCGTAGGCAGCCGGCTGCGGAAAGATAGATAATTGATTATTTAAAAAGTTTTTTTTTATCGAACGCGTGCCAGCCGAGCAGTATTGCTATGGGCCGGACTTATCAGTATATTTTTACTGTTTTTACAATTTAGATAACGCGAGCAAATTTCAAAAATAGTAAATAAATGACGCTTTACTCTTCATAAAATCGATAGTTTGATGAGTTAATACTGCCAGTTGGAATAATTTTTTACGATCATTTACGACGAAAATTGTCGCGAAAGAACAGGACTGCGCGTTCCCAGAAGCACTGCACTTATGATGTCATTATTCAATTATAATAACCAATCACCCGATGCACACAAACAGCTACACAAAAGAAATGAAGATAAGAATGCAAAAACAAGACAGCGCGTCCCCGTGGTCAGCGCACTAATGATGCCATTATTTAATTATAATAAACACTCACCCAAGCACACAAACAGCGACACAAAAGAAATGAAAATAAGCATGCAAAAACAAGACAGCGCATCTTCGTGGTCAGCGCACTAATCAAATTTCCCTTAAAATTACATGTTCCAAAAAAATTACAGTCGAGTAACGAAAAATGTGAGAATTTTCAAATAATTTTCAATGTTTTTTTTCGATAAAAACCCGTTTTTTCGGAATTCGGAGTACGCCATCAAATCGGACGTCTAACTTTACATAAAAGACGCTTTGGTACCAAATTTCTATCTCATCACCGTTGCAGGCTGCAAATTATCGAAAAACACCTCTTTTTTGGCATGTTCAAAAATGGAAAAGGTCGTACCACCCCTCCGTCACGAGATATCAAAAAACGGACCTCGGATTCGTGATTAGGGACAAAAATTAGCCCTTAGGACAAAGTTTCACGCAAATCGAAGAGGGGTCGGGGCGACTGCTGTGCGAGTTGGCGTAAATATTCGAAATTTCGAATAAATCGAAAATTTATACCCTGAAGTGTCTGTAACTTGATCAAAAAATGTATTTGATGTGACTATCAAAAAGGATTTAAATTTAATAGTTTGCTATCCGTTTTTTCGAAAAGTCTCAATCATAACCTACAACTTTGCCCAAGACCAAATTCAAAAAGTTCCTGCAGGATTTCATTTACGTACCCATTTTGTATGACCAGCCTCCAAAAATTGTATAGAGACTTTTTGCATGATGCAAAATGACATTTTTTTTACACAGGAAATATAAGGACGAAATTTCGCCAAAAATGTAATGTAAAAATAAAGAGAAATCTGATTTGAGAGACGGAGGTTCTCAAATTTTTATATTGTATTTTTTTTCCTTTCAATGATTTTAAATTGTTAGCATTTTTTGTTTAGAGCAATTCTCTACGAAATCGGTCTTTTTTCTTCAATTTTAATTTTTGTATTTTTTAATCCGGCTGAAACTTTTTTGGTGCCTTCGGTATGCCCAAAGAAGCCATTTTGCATCATTAGTTTGTCCATATAATTTTCCATACAAATTCGGCAGCTGTCCATACAAAAATGATGTATGAAAATTCAAAAATCTGTATCTTTTGAAGGAATTTTTGATCGATTTGGTGTCTTCGGCAAAGTTGTAGGTATGGATACGGACTACACTGGAAAAAATAATACACGGTAAAAAAATTTGGTGATTTTTTATTTAACTTTATCACTAAAACTTGATTTACAAAAAACACTATTTTAATTTTTATTTTTGATATGTTTTAGAAGACATAAAATGCCAACTTTTCAGAAATTTCAGGTTGTGCAAAAATCACTGACCGAGTTATGAATTTTAATCAATACTGATTTTTCAAAAATCGAAATTTTGGTCGTAAAAATTTTCAACTTCATTTTTCGATGTAAAATCAAATTTGCAATCAAATAGTACTTTACTAAAATTTTGATAAAGTGCACCGTTTTCAAGTTATAGCCATATTTAAGTGACTTTTGAAAATAGTCGCAGTTTTTCATTTTTTTAAATTAGTGCACATGTTTGCCCAGTTTTGAAAAAAATATTTTTGAAAAGCTGAGAAAATTCTCTATATTTTGCTTATTCGGACTATGTTGATACGACCTTTAGTTGCTGAGATATTGCAATGCAAAGGTTTAAAAACAGGAAAATTGATGTTTTCTAAGTTTCACCCAAACAACCCACCATTTTCTATCGTCAATATCTCAGCAACTAATGGTCCGATTTTCAATGTTAATATATGAAACAATTGTGAAATTTTCCGATCTTTTCGAAAAAATATTTTTGGAATTTTCAAATCAAGACAAACATTTTAAAAGGGCGTAATATTGAATGTTTGGCCTTTGTGAAATGTTAGTCTTGATTTGAAAATTCCAAAATATTTTTCGAAGAGATCGGAAAATTTCACAAATGTTTCTTATATTAACATTGAAAATCGGACCATTAGTTGCTGAGATATTGACGATAGAAAATGGTGGGTTGTTTGAAACTTAGAAACATCAATTTTCTGTTTTTAAACCTTTGCATTGCAATATCTCAGCAACTAAAGGTCGTATCAACAAAGTCCAAATAAGCAAAATATAGAGAATTTTCTCAGCTTTTCAAAAATATTTTTTCAAAACTGGGCAAACATGCACTAATTTAAAAATGAAAACTGCGACTATTTTCAAAAATCACTTAAATATGGCTATAACTTGAAAACGGTGCACTTTATCAAAATTTCAGTTAAGTACTTTTTGATTGCAAATTTGATTTTACATCGAAAATGAAGTTGAAAAATTTTACGACAAAATTTCGATTTTTGAAAAATCAGTATTGATTAAAAATTCATAACTCGGTCAGTGATTTTGCACAACCTGGAAATTTCTGAAAAGTTGGCATTTTATGCCTTCTAAAACATATCAAAATAAAAAAATTAAAAATAGTGTTTTTTTGTAAATCAAGTTTTAGTGATAAAAGTTAAATAAAAAATCACCAAATTTTTTTACCGTGTATTATTTTTTCCAGTGTAGTCCGTATCCATACCTACAACTTTGCCGAAGACACCAAATCGATCAAAAATTCCTTCAAAAGATACAGATTTTGAATTTTCATACATCATTTTTGTATGGACAGCTGCCGAATTTGTATGGAAAATTATATGGACAAACTAATGATGCAAAATGGCTTCTTTGGGCATACCGAAGGCACCAAAAAAGTTTCAGTCGGATTAAAAAATACAAAAAAAATCGAATGACCGAAATCCTAGAGAACTGCTCTTTAGGCAAGTTGAATGTTGATATTTTTTTACATTGTTTAATGCTTTTCTACGTACCTACTTAAATTGGAACCTGTAGAAATTGAATTTGTACAAAAATAAACAGAAATATACGATTCAAAAATAAATTGTGCAGAATGGCGATTGCGTAAAGCAAACACGACGGTCACAGTATGTCTCCACGCCATTGACAGGTGTACACAACTGCAACAATACAGAGCGGTTAAAAATATCGCGGGGACAAAATTTGCAACTTTAGGTCTTTCTTAAAAATATCCTTTTGTTCCAAATTTGAACACGCACGTACCCCTTCCCGCGTTTACCGTCACAACTCAAACCCCGTCAGATGCCATCTTTCGGTCGTCGTCGTCGTCGCCGCCGCGTTGGCGCACTTTCGCTCCAGATACACGGTTTTCGCTTATCAACCTCTTATCAGTAGTGATGATTAGATTAGACCAGCCCCAATGGGATTTGCCTCGTCTGGGTCTCTCCAGGAATCTTGCATGCATGATTGATCGATCGATAATGCTAATGCTCTTGGAATGAAATTTCCTCGAGAAACAAAGCGGTTCCTTCGCAGGCAGATGTTTACTGTTTGATGCTTTGGTGGTGATTCAAACCGAAAACGCTTTTCGCCAGCTGATTTCGGGCAGACGCTACAAGAGTGAAGAATTCACATTTAATTGGCACTAGAGATGGGCCAAAAATAGAATGGCGTCGTTGCCCGCCACCACAAGTTACTAAGAGGGGGAAAACACGGTGACTTGACAAAACTTTTAATTGTTCGCAGAACATTTTTCTTCGCTTTGGCGCAAAGGTCCACATCCGCCGTCCATCTGGTCACGGCTATAATTATGGAAAGCATTTAGAAACCCAAAACCGCGATCGATAGTGTTTCTCAACTTGGGATTTTTGAAAAAAGAAACATTCAAATAAAACGAAACACCCACAGCAACCCAACCAAGAGGAAAGAGCTCTCGATCTGGTAGTGAAGCACTTCCATGTAAGGACGGAGAGAATAACGCACGAAACAGTGGAGCGCGTTTTGCTCTCAGGTTCAACCGAGTGCGTTATTCTGTCAATCCAAATTGAAAGCATTCTACTCTCAAACCGTCTGCTGTTGGTGTACTCATGTGAAAAAAAAGGAAAACAACCGTGCTGCCGACTAATCTCGTACCATTTCCCCTCGTTGATATGTGTTTCTCACGCGTAGTATTTCGTTTCGTGTTCTGAACATTGTAGCTCTAAAATGACTAACGAGAAGGGATGCAGCAAGTGCAGCAGTTGCAGCAGCTGCTGCAGTGCATGTCATCACTATTGTCCACCGTCGGCGTCGGATGTCAGCGATGGAAGCGGCATCAGCAGTGACCACATTGGCTACTATTTTGGCACTACCAGTAGTAAATTTAGCGTCCCAAGAACTGCCAGCGGCACCAGCAACAGTAGTAGTAGTACTCTTAGTAGTAGTGACAGTTGCAGCACTTGTTGCCTTCAGTGTAGCCGAGTATCGTCAACGACCACCACCACGTCCACGAGTGGCGCCGGCGGCGGTGGCTGTGGCCCCTCCAAACCCTCCGACAGCATCAAGCGAAAAATCTGAAAGTATTCTCGCTGAGTCCTACGTGCACTGTTAACACTCTATAGGAAATCACTCGGAAATATAGCACTGCAACAATGTTAGATTGCTTTGAAGTTTCGTTTAAAAATAATGCATTAAAAATTAACGCCTCACAAACCAGAAAAAAAAGTTGAAACTTCAGATTCAGAAAGTTTGTTTAATAATTAATTTTAGCCGAATTAATGGTTTGGTTTGAAAATCAGTCAAAGTTTTCAATTTTAATGGATGAAATTGTCGCTTGGTATATGGGTAATTCTCTACCAACTCACACGAAATCGGGAAAAGTTGCCCCGACCCCTCTTCGATTTGCGTGAAACTTTGTCCTAAGGGGTAACTTTTGTCCCTGATCACGAATCCGAGGTCCGTTTTTGATATCTCGTGACGGAGGGCGGTACGACCCTTCCATTTTTGAACATGCGAAAAAGAGGTGTTTTTCAACAATTTGCAGCCTGAAACGGTGATGAGATGGAAATTTGGTGTCAAAGGGACTTTTATGTAAAATTAGACGCCCGATTTGATGGCGTACTAAGAATTCGAATAAACGTATTTTCATCGAAAAAACACTAAAAAGTTTTAAAAATTCTCCCATTTTCCGTTACTCGACTGTAAAATTTTGGAACATGTCATTTTATGGGAAATTTAATGTACTTTTCGAATCTACATTGTCCCAGAAGGGTCATTTTTCATTTAGAACAAAATTTTTCATTTTAAAATTTCGTGTTTTTCTAACTTTGCAGGGTTATTTTTAGAGTGTAACAATGTTCTACAAAGTTGTAGAGCAGACAATTACAAAAATTTTGATATATAGACATAAGGGGTTTGCTTATAAACATCACGAGTTATCGCGATTTTACGAAAAAAAGTTTTGAAAGAGTTACTTTTTGCGTTTCTCTTTGTTTCGTCGTCCGTGTCTGTCACGGGTGACCATGAATGGCCATGATCGATGACGACCAACTTTTTCAAAACTTTTTTTCGTAAAATCGCGATAACTCGTGATGTTTATAAGCAAACCCCTTATGTCTGTATATCAAAATTTTTGTAATTGTCTGCTCTACAACTTTGTAGAACATTGTTACTCTAAAAATAACCCTGCAAAGTTAGAAAAACACGAAATTTAAAATGAAAAATTTTGTTCTAAATGAAAAATGACCCTTCTGGGACAATGTAGATTCGAAAAGTACATTAAATTTCCCATAAAATGACATGTTCCAAAAATTTTTACAGTCGAGTAACGGAAAATGGGAGAATTTTAAACTTTTAGTGTTTTTTCGATGAAAATACGTTTATTCGGAATTCTGAGTACGCCATCAAATCGGGCTCTAATTTTACACAAAAGTCCCTTTGACACCAAATTTCTATCTCATCACCGTTTCAGGCTGCAAATTATTGAAAAACACCTCTTTTTCACATGTTCAAAAATGGAAGGGTCGTACCGCCCTCCGTCACGAGATATCAAAAACGGACCTCGGATTCGTGATCAGGGACAAAAGTTACCCCTTAGGACAAAGTTTCACGCAAATCGAAGAGGGGTCGGGGCAACTGCTGTGTGAGTTGGCGGAGAATTACCCATATGATTTTGCTATTATCTTTATTTGCTGAGGAAATTTAAATTTTGTTGTACGATGTTGTCAATATTTTACCGATTTCAATAATTTTATTTACCGTCTTTTATAAATACTATTCAGAGCGAGCCTATGAACACCCTTTTTTAAGGATGTCGATTGGACCTCAGCAATCCAGCTGAAATTTATTTGGAGAAAAAAGAGTTTCCAAAATCGGGAACAAGCGTTCATGAAAATGGGAACCACGAACAAAGTGTTCAAATCCCATGGTACGATTTTGAAAAACGTACCATTTCATTTGAACACTTTGTTCGTGGTTCCCATTTTCATGAACGCTTGTTCACAAATTTGGGAACTCTTTTTTCTCCGTGTATTTGGACAAATATAACTAGCATCTCAAATATTTGGTCAACGAGATGTGAGACAAATGGGGTCATAGAATTCAAAACTCTTCAACCTAAATCTAAAAATGGCTTTAACTAAGGAAAAATTCAATAAAATTTCAAACCTAAAAAATCACGTCAAAGGGCTAAAAAATATGAGAATTATTAGGAGTGAAATATTCAAATCGGTTAAGTAGGTTCTCTAGTTAAATCTTTAAAAAGTTATCAGTATTTTTGTGAAAAAGTACATGTTTCAAACTAAACGTAAAAAAAGTTCCATCCAAATATCAACTCGATTTGATCTAGAGCCAGTGGAAGTTTTTTTTTTTCGTTTTGCGATGAGGGTGTTCTAAAAAAATTAAGTTTTTAAAATATTTCCGCAAAAACAAAAGCACATTTTTCAAAAAATCATCTGCGCTTTGGTTGAACAGCGAGATTCTTGCTTGTTTTGGCCCCACCTTATTTGAGCTTGATTAGAAATTTTGATTTCGAGTTTTGTGTACGTTTGAGTTGGAACAACCCTTAGCAAAAAAAAATACCTGAAGTTGTAAAGTAAATGACAGATATTTGCTATTTTGGTAATCGATTTTGTTGAAGTTATATAAATTTCCAAAAAGGACATAATTTTTAAGTACACAGTAAATAAATGGTCGTAATGTAATATGGGATGATAACAGGTTTTGTATCAAAAATGTGTAGTTCTTCATCAGGAATTGCTGGAATTTGTACCAGGTTTTGTTGAATCTCACTACACATTATTTTAGGTAAATTTACACCAAAATGAGGTAATATTCAATCCATAAAAATTTTCAACCTTCTAAAATTCAACATTATTTTTAATACAATATTTTGTTATAACATATAACAATTTATGATCAAACAATTTTCCTATCTTTTCTAATTTCCCTAAAAAATCATTGACTAAAATTGTAATTTTTAAGGAACAAACCTGTAAAATCTGTTTAAAGCTTTTTGACATGATACATTGCATAATTATTTGTTTTTGTAATGAAATAAGGCTAATGCGAATATTTTTTTTTGTCCCTCGGCTCAGGCCGGGGTCGAGGGGGGGGGGGGAGAAGCATGGAAACATACAGCAATTCCATTTGAAAAGAGCCTAAACCGAAAAAAAAGTTCTCCAATCGGGCTCAAAATTTTTCTGGGGGTTCCTTGGCCAAAATAATTAGACCCGTATTTTTTTGTTTGGCCCTTAGGGTGACCTACATCGTGCTAGGTGGTTCGAAAAATGGCAATTTTCGTCATTTTCGCAAAAATCACTTTTTCGAAAAATCATATCTCCGCGCCATTTCATCCGATTTTAGCTGTCTTAGACGCAAAGAAAGGTGATGAGTTTGGCTATTTAAGAAAAATAGTAAAGTTCCAAAAATCTAGCTTAACTATTGAAAAAGTCGTATGAAAACTTAAAATGGCGTTTTGACCGTGTCTGGACCAAAGAGCCTATGTCTGAAAATATTTTTATCGGATTCCTCGGAAAATTTCACGTAACATATCAAAAAATTGACGATGTCGAACCGTACGTTTCCAAGATATGATTTTTTGAAAATAAAAACTGAGTTTTTCGACGCGCCACGCGCAAAAACAGGAAAATGACGAAATCGACAAAAAAAATCAACTTTTTTCACTAAAACTGCGATAACTTATAAATTTCGGCTATGACCTATACATGTCTGGGTATCAAAATTTTCGCAGTTTTAGTGAAAAAAGTTGATTTTTTGCCGATTTCGTCATTTTCCTGTTTTTGCGCGTGGCGCGTCGAAAAACTCAGTTTTTATTTTCAAAAAATCATATCTTGGAAACGTACGGTTCGACATCGCCAATTTTTTGATATTTTATGTGAAATTTTCCGAGGAATCCGATAAAAATATTTTCAGACATAGGCTCTTTGGTCCAGACACGGTCAAAACGCCATTTTAAGATTTCATACGACTTTTTCAATAGTTAAGCTAGATTTTTGGAACTTCTTACTATTTTTCTTAAATAGCCAAACTCATCACCTTTCTTTTGCGTCTAAGACAGCTAAAATCGGATGAAATGGCGCGGAGATATGATTTTTCGAAAAAAGTGATTTTTGCGAAAAATGACAAAAATTGCCATTTTTCAAACCACCTAACACGATGTAGGTCACCCTAATGGCCAAACAAAAAAATACGGGTCTAATTATTTTGGCCAAGGAACCCCCATAAAAATTTTGAGCCCGATCGGAGAACTTTTTTTTCGGTTTAGGCTCTTTTCAAATGGAATTGTTGCATATATAAATATAAATTCAACTAACAAGCCATAGTCTCAACATTTGAATGAAAAACGTGTTTTAAAATGCATTTTACACTAGTTCAGTTTGTTCTGCAATCTTTATTTTTCAAAAAAATGTAAGATTTGACGAGACCAAAATTTTGCGAAAAAAAACTGTGCATCGAAAATTTTCAAAAATTCAAAAGATTTTTGAATAAACCCAATAATGCTAAAATAGTAGTTTATGCAACAAGTCGACGTCGTCGTGCTATCATGTCGCACCCGCCATTTCGACGTTCCGAGAAAAACGCGTTTTAATGTTTGACCTTGAATAAACAAAAACTAGAGCACGCAATGTAACGTTTGTTTGGCTGACCATTCTGTGCATTGTCCCGATGTTTGGTTGTATTTAGTTGCTGGAGTCCCGAGTTATAATTACAAATGTTTACGGTAGTCTGACTTGTACGTGCGTCAAACGCATCCTGACCCGAAATCCCTTTGGCCAATTGTCACACTTACATCGATTTTCAGGGAGTGACAAGATAGCACGACAAGATTGAAACTATTTTCATATGTAAAGTGACAAAAATGCACGGAGTTTTTTCGGTTTTTGGTGAATATCTTAGGATTGAAATCGAATTTCGGGGATCTGTGAAGGTCAAAAGGTGAGGCATTGTGAGCTGCACAAAATGGCGTTCTTAACTCTATTTGGCCCAAAATGCACGTACGACAAGTTAGCACGATGGCGACGAAGTTGCAAAAGAGGATTTTTTCAGCAACGATTTTTTTATCCAAAGAGGTTCACCGAGTTGGATAAATACGAAGAGTGCTAAAAAAATCAAGTTTTGCAACGAGTTCCATACAACATTTTTTGCAATTCCAAAAAACACACACTGAGTGAAATTTTATGTCAAATTTTCATGTATTTTGTCAAAAAATCGTTTAAATCAAAAAATGTTGAAAAGTGTTACTTTTCAAAAAAAATTGCTGAAAAGTTCAACTTTTCAGCACCCGTTTGAGTGCTGAAAAGTAGAACTTTTCAGCATTTATTTTGAAAATGTTGCTATTCGATTCTGTTATTTTTGGTACAGAAAAGTAGGCTATTTCGTCGTTCAAGAATGACAGGAAAAGTAAGTAGTTTAACGACGGAATTGCAAAAATGATTTTAAACGCAGGGAAATGCATTTTCAATTGATTTAAGCTAATTTCACTTAAATTTTCATTGACATTTTGAAGTTTTTTGCCCCCTGATTTTTCGAACCGATTTTGAAAGGGGAGAGGGTGACAAAAACTTTCAATATAATTTGTACCAGTTAAAGACTTTTTAATTGTTTTACAATTAATTTTGAAATTTTGAATTTTGGGACCACAGACAAAAAAGTCTTAAGAAAAAAAAATCTAAACGAAAAAAAAAATCTGGTAGAGCTAGATTTGTTTCTAGCAAGCTGGCAACCCTGGTAGCACTTTATCTCATTTAAAACATCGTGATTATTTTTTCATTTAAATTTACTACTTCTGGGCTTTGTATTCGGAAACATCATTGTTCCAAAAGTGAAACGACACCATTTAGGTCCTTAAATGTATTCTTTACAAGGATATATTTTGTTCAATCATCATCAGTCCACGATAAGTCTTTCGAGGGAAATGTCTGTCATGCTCAGAAAACAACCTATTTATATAAATATGTTTAAATTTATGATATCTTTGTATCCTTTAACGGAATACTTTTAAATCCTAAACAACACTCATTTTGATTCCTTGATTTTTATAGTTGGTGATTTAGAGGGGCGATAAAAAAGGCGCATTATAGCATGATCGTAACATACAATATTTGAACAAAAATCAATTCTAAGCAACACGAGAAAAAGGCGGATAAGCCTTTTGACAGTTTTGCTAATTCTCAGGCTAATTTAAACGTCTTCATTAAACTAAAAGCGCTAAACAACGGCTGGCCAACACTGCTAGTTTTGTTAAATAGTGACTTGTTGTCTCGGAATTTGCAAAAAAAGTTCCAGCTGTCAAAATGCTTATGCGTCCTTTTCAAATGTTGCTTCCGAACTTAAAATTGATATATCATCGTTCAACAGCAATTTTATCCAATTATCTTAAAACTATTATTGAATTTTCACCAAACTTTCTTAATTCTCACTCTTGGCGTTTTGTTAGTTTTCTGCCTTTTTTTGTATAGACTTTTTAATTCTTATCTAGTCGATTTGCAGTGCTATATTTCGAGCGGCATGTCTTTAAAACACACTGTTTGCACCTCACCCAGGTCCTTTACACCTCCCATCAGGCGAACCTCCATACCGATCACATCCCAGTTTCAAAATTCAAAATTTAAAAAGTGTCCCACAACACCCCCGCATAGCAACCACCTCCCAAAACAAAAATGTTACCAAATGTGTCCCGATCGCTCCACTACGCGAAGGTATTCGAACGCAAGTCTTTATCTATCTCTCTTTGTCCACCTGCGGTTCCGTCGATTCCACCACCACCCTGTCCCTGTCCCGTTCCGAACGCCACCACCACCACCCCCACAACCACCACGGCGTTCCGACCCGCAGTGTGTTATGTGAATCCAAACTTTGAAAAGATTAGTACCCGAAGGAACGCACCCCGCCCAAACTATGGCCAGGGGCCGGGTGGGCGTCAGCAGCAGCAGCAGCAGCTACGGTTCGGCCGGCAGCCATGGCCAACGTTGCATTTCTACTCCAACTACGCGGGCCGGCTGGTGCTGGGGGCGGGCGACCATGACTTCTTCAACACCGAAACGTACCCGCTGGAGAGCATCCGCGAGTTTGAGGCCATCTCCGGCGCCTGGAAGCAGCTGCTGGCCAACCTGCTGAAGAAAGGTCTTTTAGGGGAGGGAACGGTGCAGATTTCTAGTTCTTTTTTTTTTTCTTCCAGGGGTTCCACACTACCAGCGATTCAATCGGTTCTAACCTTGGTTTCATCTTTTCATCCCGTTTCAGAAGAGGACGAGTCGCAGATCTTTGTCAAGTTCTTCCGATTCCACAAGTGCTATGACCTGGTGCCGACGTCGGCCAAGCTGGTCGTGTTCGACACCCAGCTGCTCGTCAAGAAGGCATTTTACGCGCTCGTCTACAACGGCGTCCGGGCGGCACCCCTCTGGGACTCCAAGCGGCAGGAGTTTATCGGCATGCTGACCATCACCGACTTCATCAAGATCCTCAAGATGTACTACAAGTCGCCGCACTCGTCGATGGACGAGCTCGAGGAGCACAAGCTGGAGACTTGGAGGAGTGAGTCCATTTTGAAATCACTTCCCTTGGCCAGAACAACAACCTAACCATTCCACTTACAGGCGTCCTGCAGGAGGAGGTGAAGAAGTTAGTTAGTATCGGACCGGACGCATCGCTGTACGATGCCATCAAAACGCTTATCCACAATCGAATCCATCGGTTACCGGTGATTGACCCGCTAACCGGCAACGTATTGTACATATTAACTCACAAAAGAATACTTAGATTCCTGTTTTTATATGTAAGTTCGCGATCCACCAACCCAGAGACTTCGACCAGACTCTTAATTCACCTTGAATCTCCCCTTCCAGATTAATGAGCTACCAAAACCGTCGTACATGCAGAAGACGCTCCGCGAGATCCGGATCGGCAGCTACGACAACATCGAGATCGCGACCGAGGACACCAGCATCATCACGGCGCTCGGCAAGTTCGTCGACCGGCGCGTGTCCGCCCTGCCGATGGTGGACGCCGAGGGCCGGCTGCGGGACATTTACGCCAAGTTCGATGTCATTGTGAGTATTTGCTTGGTGAAAATCCGTTTTGATTAAATTTTCAATTATGTCCAAATCTTATCAGATCAGGGGAAAAGGGATTTTTTGCATATAAATTAATTTTCTGAAATTTACGCAATTGATCTCAAAGATATAAGAGCAATTCTCTAGGAAATCGGCCGATTTCGACCATTTTTTTTTTTTATTTGTCTCAAACTTTGTGGGGGCCTTCTCTATGACCAAAGAAGCTATTCTGTGTCATTGGTTCACCCATACAAGTCTCCATACAATTTTGGCAGCTGTCCATACAAAAATAGTACGTAAATATTTCAACAACTGTAACTTTTAAGGGAATTTCCTGATCAATTTGGAGTCTTGGGAAAAGTTGTAGGTGTTGTTGAGGACTATTGAAAAAATAGGTACACGGAAAAAATAGCCGATTTTCAAAATAACATTTTTTTTACAAAAAAACAATTTCCCAAAATACGAATTTTTTGATTATCTAGATTTTTTAATATGTTTTAGGGAATAAAAACCCGCAACTTTTGAGCCATAGACAAGCATGGTAAAAAAAATCTGCCGGCAAATTATACATTTTTGAAAAATAGTGTTTTTTTGGAAAAAAAATCAAAATTTTACACCAAAAAAAATGACCTAAATTTTGTATGTAAAATTGAATTTACATTTGAAAAGTACTTTACAGATTTTTGATAAAGTGAAATAGTAGTGACCATGAGTAACTTTTCCTAAAAAAATAAAAGCTGCTAAAAGAAAAAGAAACATGAAAATTGAAGTTTTCTAAGTCTCACCCAAACAACCCACCATTTTGTAATGTCGATATCTCAGTAACTAATGGTTCGATTTCCAATGTTAAAACATGAAACATTCGTGAAATTGTTCGATCTTTTCGAAAACAATATTTTCGACAACAATTTTTCGAATCAAGACTAACATTTTAAAAGTGCCAAACGTTCAAATTACGACCTTTTGAAATGTTAGTCTTGATTCAAAAAAATGGTTGTCGAAAATATTGTTTTCGAAAAGATCGAACAATTTCACGAATGTTTCAACATTGGAAATCGGACCACTGAGATATCGACATTAGAAAATGGTGGGTTGTGTGAGTGAGACTTAGAAAACTTCAATTTTCATGTTTCTTTCCCTTTAAGCAGCTGTATCTCAGCAACCAGAGGTCCAATCTTTAATGTCTCTTAGACAATTTCATAGCAAATTTTCTGAACCTTCCAAAAAAGATATTTTTAGAAATGGTTACTCATGGTCACCATTTTTAAAACCGAGGTCAAATTTTTTTTGTATAAAATTTCGATTTTTTCCAAAAATCATTTTTTTTCAAAAACTTATAACTCGGTGGCAGATTTTTTGACCATACTTCTTTATAGCTGAAAAGTTGAGGGTTTTTGTCCTCCAGGGGCGCCGACTCTGGGGGGGCACGGTACTTTTTGCCCCCCTTAAAATTGGGCAAGGGGGCAGCTCATACATTGTGCCCCCCCAGAAATTTTGGAAGAAAAATATTCTTATTTTAAATATTCCAAAAAAAAAATCACAGAAATAATTGAAAATAATATTTAAAACTGAATTGGAATTGGATAGAATTCTTGTAAGCAAATCTGTAAAATAGTTCAAAAACATTTGTTGTTTTCTACATCGACAACCTTTTATCTACACTACTGCGCTCTCTTATGCTAACTAGGTAGGAAAACCAGCAAGCTTAGTATACAAGAGCAAACTTACGCGAACTCTTGCCAAAACAATCATCAAGTTTTCAGACGCAACATTCTGCGATTTGCCATTGTAGATCAGGATTTAACGAAAATGAACTGAAACACTTTTCAAAATGGTCATTTGATGACAGCTTTACATTTAAAAAATGCTGATAAATTCGATATTGAGCAATTCCATGTCAAATAGGAATCAGTTGTACCCGACCCTCTCGATTTCAATGAAACTTTGTAGACATGTTATCCTAGGCATATATAAGCCATTTTTGTGTATATGGAGCCAGTAACACTCGATAATGACATTTTAGAAGGGCGTACGTGTTTTCAATATTTTTGTATTTCGTAATTTAAATATTGCTGTATCTCGAAGCCGATTTTTAAGTTTAAAAGTTAAATTTGAAGGTGAGCCCAAAACAAATCGTTGACTCACCTTCAAATTTAACTTTTAAACTTAAAAATCAAAAAATCTCATAAAAGTAGAGTGTTTTTTCTTTCAGTGTATTTTTCGGAAAGCCCGTCAAATTTCCTACAAGTTTGTCTTTGACCACTTTTGATATGATGCAACGGCTTCGAGATACAGCAATATTTAAATTACGAAATACAAAAATATTAAAAACACGTACGCCCTTCTAAAATGTCATTATCGAGTGTTACTGGCTCCATATACACAAAAATGGCTTATATATGCCTCGGATAACATGTCTACAAAGTTTCATTGAAATCGGAGAGGGTCGAGAAAAAAGTAAAAATCCTGTTTTGGGCTGGAACTGCTCTTCTTGCTTTTTTGGGTAATTTTAGGTAATTTTTATCTTGATTTTATTTAAAAAAATTGCAAATTTTTGGTCGTATCAAATTGTCAAAATGCTTTTTTTTTTTGATTTTATTAAAAACCGTTTGTGTATCTTTTTGGTTATTCTTAAATTCTTAAATTCTTAAATTCTTAAATTCTTAAATTCTTAAATTCTTAAATTCTTAAATTCTTAAATTCATAAATTCTTAAATTCTTAAATTCTTAAATTCTTAAATTCTTAAATTCTTAAATTCTTAAATTCTTAAATTCTTAAATTCTTAAATTCTTAATTTATTAAATTCTAAAATTCTTAAATTCTTAAATTCTTAAATTCTTAAATTCTTAAATTCTTAAATTCTTAAATTCTTAAATTCTTAAATTCTTAAATTCTTAAATTCTTAAATTCTTAAATTCTTAAATTCTTAAATTCTTAAATTCTTAAATTCTTAAATTCTTAAATTCTTAAATTCTTAAATTCTTAAATTCTTAAATTCTTAAATTCTTAAATTCTTAAATTCATAAATTCTTAAATTCTTAATTCTTAAATTCTTAATTCTTAAATTCTTAAATTCTTAAATTCTTAAATTCTTAAATTCTTAAATTCTTAAATTCTAATTTCTTAAATTCTTAAATTCTTAAATTCTTAAATTTAAATTCTTAAATTCTTAAATTTAAATTCTTAGATTCTTAAATTCTTAAATTCTTAATTCTTAAATTCTTAAATTCTTAAATTCTTAAATTCTTAAATTCTTAAATTCTTAAATTCTTAAATTCTTAAATTCTTAAATTTAAATTCTTAAATTCTTAAATTCTTAAATTCTTAAATTCTTAAATTCTTAAATTCTTAAATTCTTAAATTCTTAAATTCTTAAATTCTTAAATTCTTAAATCTTAAATTCTTAAATTCTTAAATTCTTAAATTCTTAAATTCTTAAATTCTTAAATTCTTAAATTCTTAAATTCTTAAATTCTTAAATTCTTAAATTCTTAAATTCTTAAATTCTTAAATTCTTAAATTCTTAAATTCTTAAATTCTTAAATTCTTAAATTCTTAAATTCTTAAATTCTTAAATTCTTAATTCTTAAATTCTTAATTCTTAATTCTTAATTCTTAAATTCTTAAATTCTTAATTCTTAAATTCTTAATTCTTAAATTCTTAAATTCTTAAATTCTTAAATTCTTAAATTCTTAAATTCTTAAATTCTTAATTTAAATTCTTAAATTCTTAAATTCTTAAATTCTTAAATTCTTAAATTCTTAAATTCTTAAATTCTTAAATTCTTAAATTCTTAAATTCTTAATTCTTAAATTCTTAAATTCTTAAATTCTTAAATTCTTAAATTCTTAAATTCTTAAATTCTTAAATTCTTAAATTCTTAAATTCTTAAATTCTTAAATTCTTAAATTCTTAAATTCTTAAATTCTTAAATTCTTAAATTCTTAAATTCTTAAATTCTTAAATTCTTAAATTCTTAAATTCTTAAATTCTTAAATTCTTAATTCTTAAATTCTTAAATTCTTAATTCTTAATTCTTAAATTCTTAAATTCTTAAATTCTAAATTCTTAAATTCTTAAATTCTTAAATTCTTAAATTCTTAAATTCTTAAATTCTTAAATTCTTAATTCTTAAATTTAAATTCTTAAATTCTTAAATTCTTAAATTCTTAAATTCTTAAATTCTTAAATTCTTAAATTCTTAAATTCTTAAATTCTTAAATTCTTAAATTCTTAAATTCTAAATTCTTAAATTCTTAAATTCTTAAATTCTTAATTCTTAAATTCTTAAATTCTTAAATTCTTAAATTCTTAAATTCTTAAATTCTTAAATTCTTAAATTCTTAAATTCTTAAATTCTTAAATTCTTAAATTCTTAAATTCTTAAATTCTTAAATTCTTAAATTCTTAAATTCTTAAATTCTTAAATTCTTAAATTCTTAAATTCTTAATTCTTAAATTCTTAAATTCTTAAATTCTTAAATTCTTAAATTCTTAAATTCTTAAATTCTTAAATTCTTAAATTCTTAAATTCTTAAATTCTTAAATTCTTAAATTCTTAAATTCTTAAATTCTTAAATTCTTAAATTCTTAAATTCTTAAATTCTTAAATTCTTAAATTCTTAAATTCTTAAATTCTTAAATTCTTAAATTCTTAAATTCTTAAATTCTTAAATTCTTAATTCTTAATTCTTAATTCTTATTTAATTCTTAAATTCTTAAATTCTTAAATTCTTAAATTCTTAAATTCTTAAATTCTTAAATTCTTAAATTCTTAAATTCTTAAATTCTTAAATTCTTAATTCTTAAATTCTTAAATTCTTAAATTCTTAAATTCTTAATTCTTAAATTCTTAAATTCTTAAATTCTTAAATTCTTAAATTCTTAAATTTAAATTCTTAAATTCTTAAATTCTTAAATTCTTAAATTCTTAAATTCTTAAATTCTTAAATTCTTAAATTCTTAAATTCTTAAATTCTTAAATTCTTAAATTCTTAAATTCTTAAATTCTTAAATTCTTAAATTCTTAAATTCTTAAATTCTTAAATTCTTAAATTCTTAAATTCTTAAATTCTTAAATTCTTAAATTCTTAAATTCTTAAATTCTTAAATTCTTAAATTCTTAAATTCTTAAATTCTTAAATTCTTAAATTCTTAAATTCTTAAATTCTTAAATTCTTAAATTCTTAAATTCTTAAATTCTTAAATTCTTAAATTCTTAAATTCTTAAATTCTTAAATTCTAAAATTCTAAAATTCTAAAATTCTAAAATTCTAAAATTCTAAAATTCTAAAATTCTTAAATTCTTTAAATTCTTATATTCTTAAATTCTTAACAAATAAATTGATGTTAAGTTTTCGATTTTTTTAAACATTGTTTTTTTTTGTAATTTCCAAATTTCTGATTTTTTAAATTTCTGAATTTCTACTTTTGATTTCTTAAAATTTTTAAGCCATGGGTTTTTTAGCCCTAGAGTTTTTTAAACTTTTTTTAAATTTTGGAATATTTATTTTTTTTCTGTTATTTTTTTTCTAAATTGCAGATTTGAAAACATGTTGTTTTTTTAATGTGTATTTTCCAATTTCTAAAGTTCTAAATTTTTGCTTTTTACTTTTGTTTTCATTTTTAGAATATTAGTGTTGTTAAATTTTAAATACCTGATCATTTTTATTATTTACTGTTACTTCTGGAAAATAAGTGAGAATATGCCAATTAGAACGAATTCGCCTTCCAAACATATAAAAAAATCCCCCAATAAACATTTCAATCACTTTTTAATAAATAATCTTTTTCAAAAAAAAAATGGATTCCGAATGAAAAAAACTCGTATCACATCGTAATATTCATATTGGTAAAATTCGTGATATACAATAAACTTAAACATCAAATCGCCACTCTCACCTAACGATTTCAGAAAACAACCGTGCCCCCCAACATTTTGGACTAGTCGGCGCCTCTGTTGTCCTCTAAAACATATCAAAAGATCTCGAAAATAAAAAAAATCGTATTTTGACAAATTGAGTTTTTGTGAAAAAAAAAATATAATTTAAAAATCGGCAAAGAAAATTTTCCGTATACCTATTTTTTCCCAATAGTTTATAAATCGATTTTTGTAATTGTCTGTTCAACAAAATTTTAGAACATTGTATCACTCTAAAACATAACCCTGCAAATTTACAAAAAAAAAAAACAAAAAATGATTTTGCTCTTAATGAAAATTTTACCTTATTGCAGATTCAAAAAGTGCATTAAATTTGTCATAAAATGACATATTCCAAGAAATAATACAGTTGGGTAACGGAAAATACCACAATTTTTGTTTTGTTATTATTTTTTCGATGAAATATACGTTTTTCCCTCCTCACTGGATTTTCTCGGCTTTGGCCGAAAGAATTTTGTCCGGATCTTGCCTTCTCGGTCCAGTTTAAGGTCCTACACTGCCGTTCTACGCATAACTGTCCCATGTCAGTTTTGGTCGATTTTGACTTTATGACATTTTTAAGTTTAGTTTGATGTGTACTTTAAGAAAAACACATAAAATCTGGTACTTTGTTCGGAAACTCATTAAAAACAACACCAAGTCTGTTTGTCCCATCGTTAAACTTCTACGCATAATTGTCCCACCAAGTATTTTCTTACACGGAATCATTAGTTTTACTAAACATTATGTCTTGTTTACCTTTTGTACACAGTAAAATATAATGTAAATTTGAAAGCTGTATTTTTGGAAGGTTGAATATTACCTCTTTTATGATGTAATTTTACCTCAATTTAGACTGAAAAAGTGACATTACACCAGAAAAGTGGTAAAATTACACATTTCCAGAGGTAAAATTACACCTTTTTTTCTGACATAAAAGATGTACCCCTTCCCAGATGTAATATTACCATGATTTTTTTTTCTGTGTAAAGCAAGAGAATCACAAATAAAGGTGATAAACTTCTAACTGGGGTGATTAGGGACACATAGGGCGAGTAGGAACCCACGGGACAATTATGCGTATACACACCAAAAAAATTTCGTGTAATTTTCTGTCAAATAAATGCACATAACTGGAGCGTCAAATAAGACGTAGAATTACATTAAATTTGAAAATTACACGACAACAACGGGGACTCATAAGCATTGAATTTTACATCAAATGAAAATTACATGAACGTAAATGAGAACCTTTGTTATAACCTCAATTAATGTTTGTGCTTTTCGATTTTTTTAAAACTCATAAAAATACAACAAAGGTTTCCAAAACAACTTTATTAGGCATATTTTTTTCATATTCAGACTTACGATTACAATTCACAAGATTACAACGACGCACTTCCGCAATGACGCATTTCCTCGATCATAACCTCAATTACTCCACCGAGAAAATTTCACACAAATCTACGATTTCCTTTAAGCAATTTTCTTCTCATCAGGATGCCATGGCACAAAACACATTCTCGACTAGCACCTACGCGTTGCTGTTGTCCTGTCCCGACAATCCGGTACATACCAGCTTCGTGTCTTCCGGGTTTGCCCTCTTCATAGTTCTCTTCTTGCTGGCAGACCCCCGTTTGTGACGGAAGAGGTGGTTGGTTTCTATGCTGCAATCGTTGTTCCGGGTTCAGGTTGGAAGCGGGAACCGGTTTAGACTACAGATTGTCGAGGGAGACAGATTGGCCGATGCAAAATAAATCGGCACTGGCAACGTATGTTTTGCGCTTGCAACACTGCCAGTTTTGCTGGGCGTAAAATGCGGTTGGTGTCCAGCACGTTTGGTGTCCAGAAACATTGGCCAATCTGTTTGCCTTGACAATCTGTAGTTTAGACGGAGCAACTGCATTTCAACGACCTGTAACCAAATCGAAAGAAAATTCGTCAGTCTCGACGGTTTTTAATGAAATAAACTTCCACACTTACTTCTACCTTGGTCCCGTTCAGTAATCCTGGCGAATTCCGACCGTTTTTGCTGGTTTTCGGTGACTTTTGGCCCAAAACTGCGCGGCAGCAAAAATGTCTTGCACCTTGTTTGCAATTGTTAAGATGGCTGACGTTTCGTTTTTGTTTTTGCACTGTCAAACTGATCAACGTACAGTTGCGTTAACTTACACAAAATTACATCTTAGAACACGCTCCAGGTATGTGCATCAAAAGAAACGTAATTTTCAGTCGTAATTAATATAATTTTAAATTATACTTGCTGTAAGGGTTTGCTGTACGATTTTTGATGACCTGCGTAATTTTAAACAGAATTCTACATCAAATTTTGGGTTACATGACTGTATTTTACGTTTGATTCAAAATTACGTTCAATGTAATATTCATATTTTTTTAGTGTGTAGAAACACAAAAATCGGTCGAAAAAATTCAATCGCGTTTTTCTCAGTTGCACTTTTTTGAACATGGGACAATTATGCGTAGAACGGCAGTACAGCTTGGTACTGAAAATTGTGAAGTTTCATTTGATTGTTTAAAAGTTATGATAAAAAGGACGGCTACAAAAAGGGTGATTTTCAACAAATCCTCAAATGGCTGTCACGAAAAAGCCGTGTAGAGGGGTGTCATTTTCTATAGAGGGATGCCAATTCCGTCTTGGAACTACTTACTTTTCCTGTCATTCGACGAAACGACCTACTTTCCTCTATCAGACATAACAGACCATTCAATACCAGTGCTGAAAAGTAAAACTAGTATCGAAAAGTAACATCTTTCTATATTTTTTTGTTTTGATTGGTGAAGACACATGGATTTTTGACATAAAATTCCATTCATAAAGCGTTTTTCAGAATTGCAAAAAGCGGGGATCGCATGAACTGCATACTGCAACTGCACAGATTACTATGTTAAAAGCTAAATCAAATTTGTAATAGAAAAGTATTGAACTTTTTTTTTATAAAGTGCACAGTTTCAGCACAGGTTTCAGAGTTATAGTAACTCTTAGGTTATTACTTTTAACATTTTTCATTTTTCTAATTGTTTATGAAGAAAGCCAACTCTGAAAAAAATGTAACACTGAGATGTCCTACATATTCACGTATTTTTCTAAGTGTCACCTATTGATCCTTACACTGTAACTTGGATTTAGCCCGCACTTTGTTCTCGCACTTTTGATGACAAGACTTCAAAAAGCTAGGCAGCCACGTTTTGTTTATTTACATTTCCAGTCGCAGTTTCCACCAAACAGAACTTTTAGCACATTAAAAGTGCGATTGACAGGTGAAAACGAGCGAGCAACCTCGTCTCGCTTTGATCGTTTTTGAGGAAAATTTTAATTTCCCAAGGCAGTTTAACAAGTCGCAATAGTGCGATCGATAGCAATTATAAAATTAAACACATTGAACACCACCAACGCTAAAGTGGCCAGACCTACTAAAGTTTGCCGCAGAGATGATTTGTTGGAGTTGGTTGAGATTGAGCTCGGAGTGTTCGAGCAAAAAAATATCAATAAATAATGTTTGAATGATGGTGAACGTCCCAATGATTATTTCAATTTTTGAGTGTATGTGAAATTTCCATTAGCGATTTTAAACATAAGAAACCCAACTTTACAAAAAAAAAAACAAAAAAAAGCAAAGCAATCCACTTTAACGACCCCCGGGCCTTGTGTGGTCTCTGTTGCAAGTTTCTGCTCATTTCTAGGCGTCCGAAGGTTATGTGTGGTGAGTCACCCAAAACCTCTTTTACGCGAATGGACCGACGTTTTACTTCCCCAGCCGCAAACCTCCGCGCCACGAGGCCCGCAAAAACGAATTATTTATATTTTCTCAGTATTTTATATTCTTGTCTTACTTTAAACATCTAAATTCTGCGTTCCCAATTCAGTCAAATTTGAATACTTGATTGCCTTTTAAATTAAAAAAAAAGCTTGGAATTAAAAATTCTGACTCATTTTAGAGTAGTAAGTGGGTCATACTTAATCTCAACCATCAAAAATAAGACGAGGAAAACATTTTTTTCGTGATTTGATTATCCGAAGTGAAATTTTTCCGAGGCCTTCGGATAATCAAGTCTGGACTGAACTAATAACTTTGGTTAGGATAATTAGATTTTTTATACATGATTTCCTCATTACAATGGTCTTTAAAATACCTTTCTTAAAATGTACAATATTGAGCAATTCCAGCTCAAATCAGGATTTTTTCTGGTACTTTTGTACCCGACCCTCTCCGATTTCAATGAAACTTTGTAGACATGTTATCCTAGGCCTATATAAGCCATTTTTGTGTATATGGAGCCAATAGTACTCGAAAATTACATTTGAGAAGGGCGTAAGGTATTTAAATATTTATGTAATTTGTAATTTAAAAATTACTGTATCTCGAAGCCGTTGCGTCGTATCAAAAAGTGGTTGAAGACAAACTTGTAGGAAATTGGACGGGCTTTCTGAAAAAAATACACTGAAACAAAAATACACGTCACATCTATGATACTTTTTATTTTCAGGTCTAAAACTTAAATTTAAAGGTGATGTCACGATTTTTTTTCTTTCAAAATTTTTGAGGAAATAGCCTAAAATATAACCAAAGCACTGACGAAAAATGCAGGATGGTATAAACGAAACTATTGGCACTACGCCCCCCGGGGCATGGCCTTCCTCTAACGTGGGATTTCTGCTCCAGCGCCTCTGACGAGACAGGAGAAACCGGGACCGACGTTTTACTTCACCATCCGATAGAAGCTCAGTGGATAAGGCGGGAATCGAACCCGCGTCTCATAGCATCATCGGGATCGGCAGCCGAAGCCGCTACCCCTGCGCCACGAGACCCAGGATGGTATGTCTCTTCTAAAAAAAATACAAAAATCATTTACTAAAATTGATATTTTGAAAAGTGTTCTAAACGTCATAATTTTTGTAAACCTATAGTGGGAATCGATTCTCCAGACAATTTTACATTAAAGTCTCCATATTGACCATTGTCCTATGTCCAATCCTTGGGAAGATTCAGCGGTTTTAAAAATGAAAATGTCGAAAAAACGGGTTTTTTAATGGTTTTTGGCAATTTCCATATGACAGACTTGGTTTTTCAGTCTCGTAAATATTTTTACCGGTAAGCTCGTCCAATTTCCCATAAAGTTTGCCTTTGACAGCATTTCCAGGCCTGCAAAAAGTTTCCAACCCAGCGTACACATGAAGCAACCCAAAATGTCAGTTCACTGCTAGCATGTGACTGTAAGCCTACTGTGTCTGTTCAACCACTGCCGCCTGACTGCCGCCTGACTCATGCCGGAGAATGAGAGACGTGAAAAAATGAGCTACACTCACTCAATTTGTATCATATGACTGACTCGTAAAATCCTCTTTAAACACTATTTTGACTATTTTCAAACAATTGAATGGTTGTAGACTGTGCAAAACACTTAAAACATCCATAACTTATGTTAAAAGTTACATTTCCACGCATAAATGCGAACTTTTTGTGTAAAAACTAGTTTCTTTATATGTGTGCGTGCAACGTCGAATGAGCGTTGGTCGACTACTGCCTCGCATTGCAGCTGCTCAATGAGCTAGGGCACTCACGACTGCGCCGGGTTTGTTTATGTCACGGTTTTGCGGTTCAGTGAATGGATCTCAAAAATTCGTGTCTGCGTCGCCGATTTTCGCGTCATGACACCTGACCTTTTTAGCACTGAGCATTTCAATTGGATGTAAGGGCTTACAGATATAAGCTTAATTACATTGCTTATAACTGAAAATAGAATATTTTTTTCAGTGTGGTAGAAACCAGGATAGTAAAATTGATTACATAAATATGAAAACGATATAAATCAAAAAGCTGTCAAAGGCAAACTTATGGGAAATTGGACGAGCTTTCCGGTAAAAAAACGAGACTGAAAAACCAAGTCTGTCGATTGCCAAAAACTACCAAAAAACCCGTTTTTTCAACATTTTCATTTTTAAAACCGCTGTATCTTCCCAAGGATTGGACATAGGACAATGGTCAATATGAAGACTTTTATGTAAAATTGTCTGGAGAATCGATTCCCACTACAGGTTTACAAAAATTTTGACGTTTAGACCACTTTTCAAAATATCAATTTTAGTAAATGATTTTTGTATTTTTTTAGAAGAGACATACCATCCTGCATTTTTCGTCAGTGCTTTGGTTATATTTTAGGCTATTTCCTCAAAAATTTTGAAAGAAAAAAAATCATGACGTCACCTTTAAATTTAAGTTTCAGACCTGAAAATCAAAAAAACTCATAGATTTGACGTGTATTTTTTTCAGAAAGCCCGTCCAATTTCCTACAAGATTGTCTTCAACCACTTTTTGATACGACGCAACGGCTTCGAGATACAGTAATTTTTAAATTACAAATTACATAAATATTTAAATACCTTACGCCCTTCTCAAATGTTATTTTCGAGTACTATTGGCTCTATATACACAACAATGGCTTATATAGGCCTAGGATAACATGTCTACAAAGTTTCATTGAAATCGGAGAGGGTCGGGTACAAAAGCACCAGAAAAAATCCTGATGGATGGAAAAAAAAAATCCTGATAGAGCTGGAATTGCTCTATTATGAAATTTCTTGAAAAACTCAAAAAGACCAAACCATCCACTTTAACGAGCCCCAGGTCTTTTGTGGTCTCTACTGCAAGTTTCTGCTCTAACCTAGGAGTCTAAAGGCTTGAATGGGGAGAGCACCCAAACCTCAGGATGATCATCCGCTTACAAAGCGGACAGCGTAACCTTTCGACAAAGCCTGCTGCCCACACCCACTATAAAACAATCGGTCTTTTGATTATTATTAAGCACATAAGCATAGGAACAATCGGACTTTTAATTATTATTTTAATTTTTTTAGTGAGCAGTGAGCAGGGCAAAACATGATTTTCCGACTAATAGAGACGCGTGTTTCTTAATTAAATTATTCTTGAATTCTATATTTTTTTAAAGGTCCTTTAAGGTGAAGCCGTTGATCGTTTTCAAAGAAAAATGAGCATTACTCTAAAATGCTCTGTATTGAATTCAATTTTACGAATTTCTGCACCAAAATAAATCAGCATGTGCCGGTTGTTGCCTTCTTGAAGCCATTGATGAAATTTTTGATCTAAATCAAATGTGTTTCAAAATGTATATAGTGTTGTGCTACAATCACTGACGTTATTTTTGGCAATCATTGATTAATGACGATTTCCATAACTTTGCAGGGATAATCGTTACCAAAAGGAATCAGCATGTGTAAGGCACTATTCTAAACAACTTGTAGAAGGAATTTTGTCAAAATATTGAAAGCGACGCAAAATTTATATCTTTGAACGAAAAATCATGGCAATGATGGAAGTCTTCACGTACTATAGAAAAACTTTATCAACTAATTTTCTAAAAAAAAGTTTTTTTTAAATATTTTCATGCGTTATTTACATTTAGATTTTGCGACAAAATTGCTAAATTAAAGAATTCCAAAATAAGTGCTTACCCTAATTTCGCATCATTCCGCCATTTTCAGAATTTGGCCGCCGAAAAGACCTACAACGACCTGGACGTCTCCCTCAAGACGGCCAACGAGCACCGGAACGCGTGGTTCGAGGGCGTCCAGCACTGCAAGCTGGACGAAACGCTGTACACCATCATGGAGCGCATCGTGCGGGCCGAGGTGCACAGGCTGGTCGTGGTGGACGACGAGGAGAAGGTGATCGGTATTATCTCGCTGTCGGACATCCTGCTGTACCTGGTGCTGCGGCCAACCGGCGACGGCATCGGCAACTCGGAATCCCTGCGCGCGACCGACCCGCGGCTGCACAAGTCACCGAGCAGCAAGCTGGGTGCGTCCCAGCGCGGGGACAGCAACGAAAGCATCGAGGAGGAACCGGCCGACGAAGCTGGAGCGGCGGAGGCGGAGGGGGAGGAGGGCGCCGGCGAAAAGACTGAACCAGTGGCGGAGGAAAACGGTGAAGGGGAAGGGGAGGAAGTGGTTCCGCCTCCCGCCGCCGAATCCCCCTCCCAGCGCAGTTCGAACGGCGGTTCGCCCGTCGCGGATATGTTGAACGAGGAGCAAAACGCCATACGTGATACACTAGCAGCAAATGTCCAAAGAGAAGTCGGTTTGGTTAGCGAGTAAATGCAAGTACGAGTACGAGAAAGGCTCCTGCAATTTTAATCACCGTTTGTTTGTTTTTTTTTTAATCTCTATCGTTCTTAAGTTGACCTTTTTAGCGATGGGAAAAGTGTTTGTTAAACCTCTTTCTTTCGTGCAGATTTATGCTACCAAAGTGAACTTCAGCAAAGGGAAACAAGCAGCATTCGCAAACTGATATAAATACATTTTTTCCTGTACAGACGACAACTTTTATGTTTTGCAATTCGTGTCTTGTGTGTTTGATTCTTTTTTTGTAACTACTGATTGTGTGAACGACGATATTAAAACAAAAATGAAACGAAAACTGTTGTAAAAGAAGCACATTGAAGGCCTTATCAATATACAAACATGAGATAAATAAAAGAATAAAAAAAGCAAAATGATTCTAATATTTTTGAAAACGCCACTGCAAAAGAACGAAGAACGAGAGAAGCATTGTGATCAGAGTGCTGCTGAACTTCCTTTCCTGAGCTTCGAGACGCATGTGATTTCGAGTGGGGAAGCCAGAGTCATCCATTATTTCAAAAAATATCGTTAATTTCCCTCAAGCATCGAGAGAAAGAGAGAGAGCGTGCGAGTAAAAAGTCGAGAAGAAACTAGTACAAACCAGGGGTGTGTAAAAAGCAAGACATTGAAACAATACAATTTTGAACATACAAGCAAAGCAAACCAAGTTATTCAACGTGTGCGTAGAAATTTTTCAGCAAACCGCTTACAGTTAGAATAATCATACATACCAAACATGCTGTACTGCTATGGATGTAGTTAAAACTTTCTGTTTAGACCACACACCGACACACACAAACACAGTTTAAATACAAATAGGGAGCAACACAACTTTCGAGAGCAGACTTAACAATTGCTTGTTTCGGGAGAAAAAAAAGGTTGAAAACACGAAACGATGTTAGATAAACCAAACATATTTCAAGATATCTATTTAAATTGAGAATCCTAAACTAAACACACAGCTAGCGATAAGCGAAAAACTTATTAAGTAGTGTTGAAAACAAGAGCAAATTAAAGCTGCTGCGGAAAGTGACCCAATGTAAATTAAACAATTGAGAAAGAAAACAAATCAAACCAAGTCACTCGCCGTCGCCACCGCCAGGTCGCCTATTGCTACTATTCGGTTAATCGATTATCCTATCGCGCTAGAGACAAAAGAAAGAATTTCATATCTGTAAATTATTATTTAAAACAAAAAAAACACAAAATACGACCGAGGTCGAGAGTGAGTGGAATTCAGCAACTATTTTGTATTGAGCGCGCGACAGTGCGAGCGAGAGAGAGCGAGTGTTGTGAGAAAGGAGACAAAAAGATATGGTATGTACATTAAACTGTTGATAATTCATGTAAGGAAGAATAGTGAACGAGAAACAAAAGAAAAAGATAAACCTCCATTGAACATTACTCTAAAAGCTAATAAAGATAAAAAAATTTAAACTAAAAAAACAGTTTCATGAAATAAAGGTAAAACAATCGAAAATGAAAAAATAGTTTGTTGTTTATTTCGATCCATAAAGTCTTTCACATATGGGTCATTCCAAGTCCTTCCACCTCAATCGTTCACACAATAGTGCGAAATTTTCTGATCAAGCTCAAATTTGGTTGAGCTGTCGATGCTTTAAAACCCGATTTAATCCCACCAAGGGTGAGATAGAGCCTTTCGAAAATCAATGCAGTGTGATTTTTTAGCGATTTTTCCGATTTAAATTCATGCTGAATCGTCATATTTACGAACATGAAAATGATGTCCAGTTGTACAGTAAAACCTATACCTTTCTTTAGTAAGAAAGGCAAAAAGTAAATCGTTCTAAAAATTGATCGGGATTGCCGATCGATGTCAAATTTGTTTCAGATGCTCACTCATGGTCTGTACTATGAATGTAGCAAGAAATTTCGAATAAAATCAGAAACGAAAAATGTTGGCGAATGTCACCAGGTGGGCTTTTACCTTTATTTAGGGATTTTTTTCTTATGGTAGGTTAATCAAACGGCTCTAACTCCAGAACCATATTATGAATCTGGATGAAAATTTGGGAGGTTGTAGAGCTCGAAAAATGCAATTTTTGAGATACATAAAAGATATGAAAATGAAAGAAATTGACCATATTTTCATTTGAAAACTGTGTATTTTGTTGAAAAGTCTGGCCACATCCCAAAACAGATGGATATTTCGAAATTTGAGCGGCAACTCGCCCAGGTTCAGCACACTAGCTTTCATCTGCATTCAGAAGAATCAAAATCGAATTCAGGGGAGCTGAGAACGACGCGACATAAAATTTGGCAACATTTTACCACACACGAACATCACTCGATCTCCACGGAATTTATTTTCTCAAAATTTGAGGGTTGGAGATAGACGAGTTCTGTCAAGATGAATCGTTAGAGCGTCGAAAGTCGAGGCAGTGTGATTTTTTAGCGATTTTTCCGATTAAAATTCATGCTGAATCGTCATATTTACGAACATGAAAATGACGTCCAGCCAGAAAGTAAAACCTATACCTTTAGTAAGAAAGGCAAAAAGTAAATCGTTCTAAAAGTTGTTCGGGATTGCCGATCGATGTCAAATTTGTTTCAGATGCTCACTCATGGTCTGTTCTATGAATGTAGGAAGAAATTTCAGATAAAATTAGAAACGAAAAATGTTGGCGAAGGTCACCACGTGGGCAAAAAGCAAGAATCTCGATTTACATCAAAATCCAATCCACCCCCTCATGTTTGACACCATCCTGATGATATTTCGCGTTTTTCGCAACAACAAAGAATTTAACTTCCATTTTTAAGCTGCGGTATATCTGGAACCACAAATCGTAAAAGGTTGATCAAGGACCGATTTTGATGAAATTCCGACGTAGAATCGATTGCCACAGTACATTTTCAAATTAATCGTTGTTTTCTGTGGGTGCTCACAGTGTATTTTTCCGAGAACATTATGATAAAAAATTCGGCAATATATTTGGAACCATGAAAGAAGGGCTCTTTCCCGACATTTTGCGGGGTCCGGCGAAATATTTCGGTGGGGGCTCTAGAGCAACTTTTTTTTGACGATTTTATTTCGATTTTATAGGATTTTTCTTCAGAAAAGTCGATAGAAGCCATGGGTCATGTTCATATCCATCAAATTTCTTATGAATGTGCCTCAAGATACTCTAAACTACATATTTGACCTCAAATAAAAAGTTTCCAACCCAAATTCACCAGTTTTCTAGCTTTCTTTGAAATGACCTCAAAATCCAAGCTGGAAACCACAAAACGACTGAATAAAAATCTTTTCTTTGTACAATTTGACATAAAAATAAAGCAAAAGATTGCCCGGATACAAATTCGAGCATAAAACATTGCTAAACTTAGAGTATTGCGCCTTGCAGCAATTTCTAGAGTTTTGTGTCAATCGTGCTAGGCCTAGATTTTTTCATCACACTGCTTTGCAGGACTGAGAACTGTCAACTTTGCGCACTTTGCACCTCAGTAGAGTGCTGCGGGATTATTTTCATCACAGTTGGCAAACTGAATTACTATCACACCATCTAAACAAAACAAGTGCAATGCATCGACTTCTGACCCCAATCTAGTCACCAAGCTGTGGTGGCCGTGGCAGTTAAGTCTTGAGATGGTCTGTTAAAGGTTCTCGGATCGATTCTTGTAGTTGACACTTTTGGGTTTTTTACGGGTTATTTTTTCTAATAAGCTCGAGGCCATAATTATATCGGCAATCTTGTAACCGTTGGTCACAGTTCTTGAACGAACCTTTACTTTTAACATAATTCCTCAACCTACAATACTACACACTACACTAGCAGCGAAGGTATTTGCGTACCACTGCAATTAAGACAGGCTCGACAGCGCTGCGTCGAAACTGCATCAAAAATGGGTTGGATTGGAAAATGGTGGAGTTTCCTTCCGGAAAAGATTAGAAGGGAGAAGTGGAATTTTATCACCGATTGCAAAGATCGGAATCTTTTGCCATTCAGGCGTCTGTGTGGTTAGTCAAGTGTCCCAGTGTCAGTCCCGTTTTCGTACTGGTCACGCTCTGCATCCCGGAAGGAAGTGCCCCGGCGGAAGTCAATAATCCGCAGGACCTCGGCAACCCACGGTTTTTAGTCGGTCCAGGCTTGTGAGTGCATAGGGGCCATTGCCTGCATCAAAACGTCCACCATACATCTCCACCTCTGGCGGACCATCTTCATCTCTGGCGTGGACCATCTTCACCTCTGGCGCGGAACGCGCCATCATCAGGAGGTTCCTCGCTCGGTTTAACCAGATCAGCTAGGAGCTGGGTTGGCCGATACCGTCACTGAGAGAAGACGCCAAGCCGCGCGGAAGCCCAGCAACACCCGCTCGACGGAATCCTGCTCGAAGCAGCAACAGCCATCAGCCGTTATTTGACTCCAAAGATTCACCGCAAGCCAAGATGCCGGCGCAACACCACTGCATCCCGGCACCAAAGACCGCGATTCCACAGTCGGAACAAGTGGGAACACACTTTCTCTGGGCTGGACGAGCTTTCTGAACTTCCAAAAATAAATAAATAAACAGCCTGCCATAGCAACGGATATCATCGTCATCACTGTGAAGAAAAATCACTGTGATGAAAAAATACTGTGATGAAAATAATTGCGCAAGACTCTAGTAAAGTGCAAAATGCGCAATATTTCATTAAAATTCTATTTATTACTCAAAAGGTTCCCAACATTATTTTTTCAATCCTCTGCCATAAATCACTAAAATATTTTAAAACATTTTCAAATGAATCACATTGTAGAGAACAGTTTTCTAAACAATTTCCATTAACAAGTATCAATTTTGGTTCGATAAAAGCAGATATATACCCAATTTTTTAAAATAAAAACTGACTTTCTCCAAAATTTGTGGATTTAATTCCCATTCAAACGATGAACACCGCCTTCTGAGATTTTTATGATTGTAACAAAATAATTTCAATAAATTTCATCAAAATTTTATACAAGTTTTATGTTTAAGCAAAATATTTTCATCCATAAAAATATCATAGTAGGTAGTGTTCATCGTTCGAATGGGAATTAAATTCACAAATTTTGGAGAAAGTCAGTTTTAATTTTAAGAAATTAGGTATATCTCTGCTAATATTACACCAAAATTGATGCTTGTTTTTGTAAATTGATCAGAAAACTGTTCTCTACAATGTGATTCATTCGAAAATGTTTTAAAATATTTTAGTTTTTTTTTATAGAAGAGGATTGAAAAAATAATGTTGGGAACCTTTTGGGTAATAAATAGAATTTAAATGAAATTCTCTAAGTTTAGCAATGTTTTATGGTCGAATTGTGTATCCGGGCAATCTTTTGCTTTATTTTTATGTCAAATTGTACAAAGAAAAGATTTTTATTCAGTCGTTTTGAGGTTTCCAGCTTGGATTTTGAGGTTATTTCTAAGAAAGCTAGAAAACTGGTGAATTTGGGTTGGAAACTTTATGAACATGAACCCATCGATTTCCATCGACTTTTCTGAACAAAAATCCTAGAAAATCGAAATATTTTGCCGGACCCCGAAAATGTCGGGAAAGAACCCTTCTTTCATGGTGCCAAATATCAGACATCTGAAAACGGGTTGCTCAACTTTTACATAGAGCTCTAATTTTATCTAAAGTTTTGACCTTGTGTTCATGAGAAAATATTGCACAGATTTGTGTTGACGTGAATATAGAATTTGAAGATATCTAAAACCTCCTAGCATGTGCACTTGTAGGTTCAAAACGATTTGAGTAGTAGTAACCTGTCATGGAAATGGGCAGCAGCGGTAGCGAAAGAAAGCCAGAGAGGGGAACAAAAGTCTCAAGAAATCGTTCCCTTTCTTTCCGAGTCGCGACGTTCCAGCGGTATTCTAGCGGAGTTTTAACCCCTTCCCGCCCAGAGCAAAATCGAGATTTTTACGTTTTTCCACATAACTCGTAACTGGATCGACCAAATTGGATGAAAATTTAATGGTTATAAGTTAAGATTCTATATAAACTAATGCAGGTTGAGCCAAGTTGAAAAAATGCATGGTTGCAGAGAAATTTAACTTTGAAGGCAAACATTAGTGGTGCTCTGGAGTAACCATGGGCGTTAGAGGGTTAACAAAGCTGGATATTCTTACAGCATTCTGGTAGAAGTGTTCCACCTTTCTAGCACATTGGACTTAGGATAATTTTTAATACAGAGACTTTTATGTAAAATTGTCTGGAGAATCGATTCCCACTATTGGTCACTTAAAAAACAGTTTTAATAAATAATTTTTGTATTTTTTTAGAAGAGACATATCTTTTTGCATTTTTCATGAGTCTTTTTGTAACATCTTAGAAGAATTAAACTTTAATATCTCAACTACACTGCATAAAGTCTTGCATTTTAAGAAACAATGCGTATCATGTTTTCAAGCACCTCAAAACTCAAAAACTAGGTACCTCAAAAACACTTGCGAAAAACCAGAAATATACCCGTTGGTTAGAAACCATTTTTTTCCAAAGCTGATCATAGCCCGCAACTCGGTCGATTGAAATTAGTATTTTGCAAAAAGCAAAGATAATGATAATCTTCGTCATTTTCGTGCCGTTACACCTTACCCTAGCAATATTTTAGGTTTTAAGTAGGCCATAAATGCCTATTGAAGTTGTATGTGGGTATTCAGAACCATGATAAAACCTATAAGTTCAATAAATGTTGCTAGGGTACAACTCAAGGAAACCCCCCTTTTTTGAAAAAGTTTACGTTGTAACGAAACGAAATGTAAAGCTGGTGCAAAAAAAAACAGCATTACTTTGTTACAACCATTGATGGTCCCGCGTCAATTGGACCGCGCACTGGACTCACAATCCAGAGGTTGCTGGTTCGAATCCCTCGGCGGGTGCTCTAAAATTCTAAGTGTAAATAAGGGTAACCGGCGCCGTCGCTCCGTGCCGTACTCAAACACTTAGGAGCCCAGGGCGGCGAAGTCCTTGTAGTTAAAAGCAAGACACTAGTGGTTGGTACTAGCAATGGTGGCCGACAGCTGTAAAGTCAACTTCGTTTTTTCGATGGCATTCGATCCACCAGGCAATTTAATTTGAAAAATAAACATTAAAAAAAAACTAATTTGTGTTGATAAACAGAGCAGAGTTCAAGCCATTTCAATCAAATATAGAAAGAAAATGAAAAAAATCTTTCTCGTTGTAACGTCACGCTACATATTCCCTCTCTGAACCCTAGGGTGTCAAGTCACTAGTGGTTTGTACTACAGTAATGGCCGACAGCTATAAAGTCAATTTTTTTTCTCTTCATCATTTTAATTAGCCGAGCCATGTAGCCTAGTGGTAACGCTTCCGTCTTGTAAGCGGTGGATTGGAATTCAAATTCCGGCTCGGACCAATACAACTGGTGATCTTTTTCCTTTTGGAAAAAAGGGAAAGTTGTGTATCGTCACAAACTGGACCTTATCATGACATCTGAGGGAAGGCGACTGGGATTCTAAATTTAAAAATAAAACATGATATTAATATTTAATCAATGATTTTTATTTCAACAAACAATGGCCTCTCACTCATGTACTCTCCCAATCTTTCATTCGTTCACTCACTCTTACTGTTCATATATATTTTGCTCACTTATAACAGTGAAAATAAGTAAAACATTCTGCAGAATACTAAACACTAAATATCGGCTACCTTCTTCAGTCAGTCGAGCGTCTCGTCGAGCATCGGGTAACTTGCTTGCAAGGGAGGGTGGGGTTGGTTAGTAACGTTAATCGATGGTGTAATGCTAGGTAGTTGGTCGGTCTAACAATTTGGCTAATTATCCGAAACCGTTAAAACTCAGTCGTTCTAGTTGGCAATCTAGGGAATTGTTGCATGCGCGTGTGTGTGTAAGTAGGAGTTATTTGCCAGGATGGGAGGGGGTGGCATTAACTTTTTGCAAAACTGGGCTGAAATCACAAGAGAAAGAAAGAATGTTAATATTTAATAACCCTAACGTACATAAGTGAGCCGCTTGTAATAAATAATAAATAAGTGTGCTTGTTCTCTGGCGAGTGCCCCTCAATTAGAGTTCGATTCTGTTGGAGGAAATTTCCACCGTCTCGACCGAGCCCTTCACACGCTTCTCTTGGGCGGTTTTGTTCGTGAACTGGCTCGGGATGAACGTGACGGTGTCGCCCTCACTGAACACCGAATTGTGCTCATCGTGATCTTGCGTGGGTGTTGACGGATCGGGACTCGTCAGTGTGATTCGTGATGTTGGTGTGACGTGGCTGTTGTTGATGTTGATGTTGTTCCCATGTGCGTGAGTGTGAATTGGTGTCATTTGCGAAAATAAAAGTAAAATTGAAGCAACCAAAAAAAACCAAAACGACCGCAATCCAACAATACATTACCTGTCCCGAGCTTGAATCTCAGCATTAACGGTAACGCCACGTGGCTTCCGGAAGTCACATTCCACGGCGAAGGCAGCGTCTCCAGGCGTGACCAGATCCGGATCGTGCTGAACGACCACGATGTTTGAGTAAATCTCACCGTTGTTGATGGTTTGGCACTGGTCCAGGTTGAATTTCATCTCCAGCGTTTTGCCGGCTCGCTTTGGCTTAACGAAGCAGGGTTCACTTTGCTTGTAGAAACTACCCCGCGTGTACATGACGCCGTCAAAGTCCTCCTCCGTTTTCAACTCGACTCGCATGGAATCAGCTCCGCAGCGAAGGTTTACCTTCTGCAGGCCACGTGTTGAGGCGTCAATCTTGAACTGATCGCCCAAGTCTTGCTCGAAGAGGCTTTCTGTTGAGTTTTGTTAAAGATACTGTATTAGTAGATTCAAAACGACCTTTGCAGACTGAAATTGTCAAATTTCACTCAAAAAAATGTTTACAATATTGATATGATTGTTTTAATACAGTCATTCCACGTATTCGGAACACCCATAAACTTGGAATCCTTTTGTGGAAAATTGACAGTAAGATGCAAAATCTAGAGTTTAAAAAAACCAACCTCATCCAGCTGGTGCCTTCCTCACACTTTGAAAACTGTGGGTGACATGATGGGACACCCACATTTGGACACAAATTTCATATTTTTTTAGATCCGGAATAAAAAAGAACACAAATATCACTTAACGGGTTAAATACTCGTAAATCTTCAAAAATGTCGGAGGTTGGGTATGAAGACATTTGGACGTACCACTGCCGAGATATAGCAATTTAAAGTTAGCAGTTCCAAAAAACGGGTGCCTCGATATCTCAACACTGTTTTGACCAAATTGGCACAAAATGTTGGTGAAGACTCGTTGAAACAATCCTTTGTGCATGACGAAGGTCAATTTTCAAAAACTTAATTTAAAAAAATGATAAAAATATTTTTATATTTTTCATATAAAAAATCGTCAGTTTCTGATTTTTATATTTTTAAAAAGCAACAATTCAATATCGGGCTTCGTCATGCCCACGGTATATGTCTTGGGAGTCTTCACAGCAAATTTCAGCCAATTTGGTTTATCTCATTTCGAGGGGTCTAGCTCATTTCCCCGAATGACATTTCCCCGAATGCCATTTCCCCGAAAATCATTTCCCCTAATTGGCCACATCCCCGAATACCACTTCCCCTAATCAGCCACATCCCCGAATGCCATTTCCCCGAATATCATTTCCCCTAATCGGCTATATCCCCGAATGCCATTTCCCCTAATCGGCCATTTCCCCGATGTGACACTTACGCTAATTGCCGTTTATTTAAATTTAAATTTTCCCGAATTTTCATATTTCCTAATCTTTATTTTCGCTAAAGCCTTTTTCCATGACTAACAGTTATTTTCTCTTTCAATTTTACCGAACAAACAGCTTTTTCGGGTATTCTGTTGATTAAATGTTGTAAATTGGGTAGTAAAGCCCTTTGTCAATTTTTTTGAACAACGGTAAGGAACACGATTAAAAACCATTTCTGATGACGTTTTTTATTTATGCAAAAAAAGTTATTAACAAGACAACATTTTTCGATGGATCAACTATGGTCCCCTTGGAACGAGCTGTCAAGTAGGAGCATTTCTGCCAAGAAGGGCCGGGAAGTGAATTTTGAAAATTGAATTAAAAATCCATGTTAAATCCTTTGCGGTCGTTAAAAGGGTCATTGTACTTTAAAAATAAGCTTTATCATTGTGAACACTAATATCAGCTTAATTTTAGGACCCAATTACAGTCCAGACTCGATTATCCGAAGCCTCGATTATCCGAAGTTTCGATTATCCGAAGTTCGATTATCCGAAGTTCGATTATCCGAAGTGAAATTTTTCCGAGGCCTTCGGATAATCGAGTTGTTGTGTGTTCAAGAACCCAAAAATCGTACAAATAGGTTCAGGCTGGTACAAATTTTATTTAAAGTTTTTGTTGATTATACTTTTCGCCAAATCCAAAACTAGCAATGTGAATAAAATGATCAGTGTGAACGGGGTTCTGTACTACGAAAATCGCACGGTATGTTTTCTGAATCATAAAAAATAACAAAACTTCTATTACATTATTATTATGATGTCTATAAGTAAAAAGTATTTGGTTCGAGAATATATAACAAAAAGTCTGTAACAATATTCATTGTATATGAATGAATAGTACCAAACCTTTCAACACTCTTTCCCCCCTAAAATGCTACGTCTGTTCTGAGTGAATCCAAAAAGAATGTTGATCATTCAAGGCCAATACGAACCTTTCAAGAAATATTATATGTGGTTTGATGTGATAAAAATTGCCATCATTTTTTTTCTTATAAAATGCTGTTTCCCCGAACGCGGTCAAGCGGAAATGCCCGGTGCCCAGGAGCGCGCGCGCTCCGGGTCACCGGGCATTTCCGCTTGACCGCGTTCGGGGAAATGGCATTCAGGGAAATGACTATTCAGGGATATGACTAATCGGATAAGTGGCATTCGGGATTGTGGCCTATTCGGGAAAATTATTTTCGGGGATGTGGACGATTAGGGGAAATGGGAAATTCGGGTAAATGGAATTCGGGGAAATGACTATTAGCGGAAGTGTCTTTTCGGGGAAGTGGCAATCTGGGAAATGTCCCTTCGGTAATATGGGTTTCGGGGAAATGTCATAGATTCCATTTCGAGATATCGTGGCACCCGTAAATCAACTCGGTGTTTAGAGAAAAACGTTCACAAATTTTGTCAGTCCGCTTTGCCCATGGTAAAATTTTGAACTTAAATCGTCCCTTACTCAGTTCAGTCACGAAATATCTTCATGAAACTTTCAGGAGTGGTTGAGAATCATCTTTACGGCAAATTTAGTGAATTTTCTGAAATATGAAATTATTTGAATTTCTACATGTATGTAACCCCTTAAGTGGCCATAACCTGCCAGATCTTAAATGTTTTGGACTCGTTGGAAAGGTCTTTCGATTACCTAATCAACGATGGGTCGACACCTACAGGGTGTCAACCAACCCCTAGGGCTTTTGTTTATTTGATTTGGTTAACCGCGGTGGATTTTCTGAAATAATTCGTACTGTCAAAAATCCACCAAAGCATCTACCGGTGGATACTTTTCTACCACAGATTTTTGTGCGATCGTGGTAGATGCTTTGGTGGATTTTTGACAGTACGAATTATTTAACCAAATCAAATTAACAAAAGCCCTCCTAACTTCTACTGGTGACCTTTTAAAGCGTTGGTGTCTTAGGAAAAGTTGTTAAGCTACTTATTTCAAGAAATCGTCAGCTGTGTGCTATCTTGTGACATAGACCATTTTGGTCGAAAATGAGTTAATGATGACGTTTTGCTATACTTAACAAACACTACAAGATGCTTTCACCCGATTTCGGAAACTCGCTTCCGTTTCCCGGATATCGCAATGCACACTTGTGACATAGACCAATTTATCATCAAAATGATTGTGCACACTTGTGACACGTCATACATGTTGTTGGAAAATGTGGAAAAAATTTCTTGTTTTTCGCAAATTTATGTACACACATACTTTCTAAAGGTAATGCAACCTTCTGTTTATAAAAATAAGCTGATTAAGTCGATTAAACCATTGATTTGAGCTTATTTTAATTTGTATGGGAATTCTGTGCACACTTGTGACACGTAGTACAATTTTACTATCGAAAAACACTTGTGACACGTGCTTTTCAGATTTTTGTTTACATTATTTACTGTATCTTTCAACTGGTGTAACCAAATAAGTTGAAATTTATAGCGTTTGTTGAGCGATAGTATACGAACCGATTGCTTCTAAAAGTTTGGCTCTATCATTCATAGTTTTGAAATTATTTACCAACAAACTTTAAAAATCGAGTTTCTCGAAAAGTACTAAATGGTCGTTGTCACAAGATAGCACACAACTGACGAAATGTTGACATGGTTGGAAGACAGGGATCGGAAAGGTCTTAAATAGAAGCTAAAAATGGGTTGACGCCCTGTAGATGTGCCATCCTGTCTTCCAACTATGTCAAATTTCTTGAAATAAGTAGCTTAACAACTTTTCCTAAGACAACAACGCTTTAAAAGGTCGCCAGTAGCAGTTAGGGATGTGTCACCCTGTCTTCAAACCATGTCAAATTTCAAAGTTGGTTTTTAAATTGAGTGAAAAATAAAAATTATAAAAATCAAATTGCAAAAAAGAGGATTTTCCCATACAAGTTTCCATACAAATTTGAATCGCTTTGCGGAAAGCCGGGTCAAATGCAATCACTCCCAAATTTTGGGGGGTTTTTTGGGGGTCAAATGGAACCAAAAAATGCCTGTTCTGTTAAATCGATCATGTCGATAGGTCATCTTTGGTCTTAAATTTGAAAGTTATCGCAGTTTTAGTAAAAAATAAGATTTTTTTGTCATTTTCGTCATTTTTCCGTTTTTGCGCGCGGCGCGTCGAAAAACACGGTGTTTATTTGTATCTCGAAATGTTGAAAACATAACTTTACAATTTTTGATATGTTATGAAACATCTAACTATTTTTCCTTAAAAGTCTATCTAAGGCCCTTCCGTTAGCGTCCAAGACAGCTAAAATTGGTTGAAATGGTACGGTAACACGGCGTGTGTAACCCTAATGGTCAAACTAAAAATACTGGTATATTATTTCGACCAAGAGTCCCCAGAAAAATTTTGAGCCCGATCAGTTTTCGTGGGAAATTGCTGTATTCTACCAGCGGGTTCGTCACTTAATGGTAAATTTCACTGCAGTTTCTGAAGTTACGTTTAAATAACTTGTTAGTCAATTTGAAATAAGGAAAACCTAAAACCACAAGAATTTACTAACTCAATAAATCAAACACTTTTAACAACTTTTGAAAGTTTGTAATAGAAAGATCTTCTTCACATCTAATGATAAACTCATTTTGTAATGAAAAGTCGTAATTTTTTGTCAACGATAATGATAATCGCGACAAAAAAAATCACAGGCTATTTGTCTCGCCATCTAAAAACGAGAAACCAATTGTCTGACACCGGTGTCATACCGAAAACAACCTTCACCACACACTCTCGGTATATTTGAGCCGTACAGCGATGAGCTAACCGGTTTCCGCCTCCCCGTTACGATCACTGCTCAGGAATTGATTCACCACATCACATCACATTATCAAACTCTGGATTCACTTTCGATTGGATGATTACTTTTGAAAAGTAGTGCAAGACCTTTTTAATTACCTTCGGTTCTAGCCTCCAACAGCATCACCGCCATCAACACGCCGTAAATCACCAACTTGTTCATCATTTTCTGAGCTAAAAGCTAACTTTTCCAACCGAATCGCCTCAAGTCACGGTTAGCACTGCGCAAAACCACCGTTATTCTCGGTTCTTCTTCTACACACCTGTGGTGAGGAGGAAGACACAATCGTCTGCTTGGAGCACGAGTTGATGACTGGTCGTTGTACGCTGGGCCAGCAAAGCTATTATATGAAGCACAAACAAAAGCTTGCCTCAGGAGGAGCTTTCTGTGGGGGCCTACGAAAAAGGGTTATCAGCGCTGGAAAGCTCGGAGATTCTTTCAACTTCGTTCCACGTGCTCGCATTCGGGTCTGGAGTTCTTCCGAAAGAGAGCGAGAGAAAGGGAAAAAAACACAGGTGGTGGAGGTGGTGGCCAAGCTTAGAAAGAGAACCTGAAACGCTGAAAGCTAGCTTTTCCAGATCACATAACAGCAAGCCACGAACCACGTGCGCAGACAGAGACGGAACGCGATGGAAAGTGAAACTTGTTGGCACGTGTGAGGGAGGAAAATTGGCACCAGCACGGAAGATAGCGAGAGTGTTTTTTGGTATTTATTTAGCCTGGCAGGGAAAATGGAAAATGCATTTTTATTGGTTTTCCTTTTCGCAGTTCCTGGTGCGTGCAGTTCGCGGTTTTGCCAAAAGGCGACGACGATGACGGTGGCGAGCAGCGACTGTTTGCAGTTGCATAACGATAAATAGCTTTCTGTTTTTATAAAAACCCTCAGTAAAGTTTGTATATAATTTGCTCTACATTTAAGCATATCATTGGACTGTTCGTTCACACTATAGCATAATTCGAGCATCAATCATACACGCTTTATGAACGATATTTAAAATAACAGTCATTAAAACTAAATCAAAATTCCAACCACTTCAAATAAGCGTTCTACAAATATTTCAATACCCCTTTCGCACCATCAATGAATAGATTTCACCACGCACATCTCAAATGGTTTGCCAATATCAGAGAGATGTGTTTCATCTGAGATATTGCCAAAGCCCACCCGGCATAATCGGCACAATTGGCTTGTTCACGGTTTATCTGAATAAACTTGTAAGCGAAGCAACCAATTGATTGGACCAAGTCCAACATGAGACCTCATACCCTATAGCACCGAATCACATGCATGCATGCTGAACTCGATCAATTTTGGTGGGCCGTATTAATTGTATTGGTTTTGGGTGTTGGTAAATCAGAAACGTTAAACTGTGTTCAGATCGGTGCGATGTATCGAATCTGATAATAAAGGTTTTAACCATTCAATTTAATAAGGCATACAAGTGGCGGGCTTTTCGAACATCACTGCAAAACAATGTTATGGGTGATGTGTCCTATTGTTATGAAAACATTTCAAATCAAACATTCTGTTTTTGAATATGGGTTCTGCCAACCCACCCGTGTGCATCAATTGGACCGCGCACTGGACTCACAATCCAGAGGTCGCCAGTTCAAATCCCGTTGCGGGCGCTCTCAAATTCTTTGTGTTAATATGAGTATTCGGCGCCGTCGCTCCGTACCATACTCTCGTACACTTAGGAGCCCAGGGCGGCGAAGTCCTTGTAGATCAGGGGTGCTCAAAGTTTTTTAATGCCGGGCCAAATTTTAAGCCCGGAAGAGCTTATGGGCCAAATGTACAAAATAGATTATTTAAAAAAAAATTACATAATTTTTATTTAAAAAAATCGATCAGTTTAGGTACTTTGAAATTTCTGTTATATTTTTAAAACATTTTTGGTATTAAAAAAAAACTAAAAAAATATACAGTTTTCCATCAGATTTGTACATTTAATTGTTTTCTTTTTGATATTTGAAAAAATGGCATTGAGTTGAAATTCATAGAAATTTTGATGTTTTTTTTTATTTTGAAAATGGTGACATGAAATCTGAACAATTTATGTAACGGCGTAATGTTATCTTTAGTGTAACTAAAGAAAACTCTTTGAGAGCTTTTTTCCCTTCCTTCTGGTCATAATCGAGGGAAGGCAGAAAAATAAAAGTCAGAATATCTAAATTTCAATAAAAAAAATAAATAGAAAATGTATTATACACCCAGAAAAAGGATTTCCAATCTTTATTTTCAAAAAATGAAGGATTTGACGAAAAAAGCGTTTCAGCGATAATTCAAATAAGTTTTGAATAAACCCAAATATGCTCAAAATTATACTTAAATTATCATTGAAATTTTTAAGTTTTTTAAGTATTGTTTGCCCTTGATTTTTTTAGCTTATTTTCAAGGGTGGGGGAGGGTTAAACAGACGAACAGCCTTATTCCTACAACTAGGTTGTTTTTCGGCTCAGCAGTCAGAGACAAAATTCAAAAACTTGTAGTTTTTTCTTTATTCCGACGTTTCGACGCGATATGCGGTCTTCTTCAGGGGATTCTGTAGGGACATTAACAAAAACATAGCAATACGAAAATCATCAAGTCACAATAATACAAATCTTACAGAAAATACAGTTTTCATGTGTTCTGACATGAGAACCAATGTTATCTACAAGATCCCGTGAGGCGACTGTCAAAAAACCTACGTAGGCTACACGACGCAGTACTTGAAATCGAGGATCAGCAAGCACCAATCAGACGTCAACAAGTGGGATGAGCTGCTGAACGCTGATGATGACACCGAGATTCACCGGCTGAAGGACCGAACTGCCCTCATCCAACACAGCATCGAGGAGCAACACCGTTTCGCGCTGGAGAAGACCGCGATCCTGGACCAACATCGAGCCAAACCTGCCCTGGAAATTCTAGAAATGTGTCATATTTTCACTACGGATCAAACTGTCAACAAAAGGAGTGATGTTGAAGGTTTGAGTTCGATCTATGGTGGAATTTTGCATTTGGTAAGAACGAAGAAACGAAAGCCAAAACCAAAACAAAACACGAATGTCAGGGAAGAAGAGCAGGATTAGTACTGTTCGTCTAGATAACATCCAGCAGTACCCACACGACCTTGCATGCAAGTTGCATGCAAAGTTTTGTCTGTCTAGTTTTTCTATTTGTCGGTTAGTCTTGAGGTGATATTGCTCCGTGTTCGTTGTTGATCGAAGATCTAGCTGTTTTGGCGCTCCAGAACAGTAATTATGTTAGTGTTTTCCACTTTTTGCAACTATCTAAACACATTTTCTGGTCAAGTTCACAGCACCTTTTGATGCTACCTTCCCTGACAAATGCAGCTTTAGCTGAAAAGCCCCCGGACATGAAAACTGTATTTTCTGTAAGATTTGTATTATTGTGACTTGATGATTTTCGTATTGCTATGTTTTTGTTAATGTCCCTACAGAATCCCCTGAAGAAGACCGCATATCGCGTCGAAACGTCGGAATAAAGAAAAAACTACAAGTTTTTGAATTTTGTCTCTGACTGCTGAGCCGAAAAACAACCTAATTGTGTAATACAGTCGAGAACAACGCTTCATTATTCCTACAACTTCAACATTTTGTCTGCCTTAATCAGATGGTAGTCAGTCAGATTCATTATCAAACCATGATGAATTTTTAATCCCGATTAAAAATGATTTTTGAACAAAATATTTGTGTCGTAAAATGGGTTTTATATTAGCAAAAAATAATGAGAATAAAGATGTTTTAAATAAATTTTAGTTTTGAAAAAAAAACAATAACTCATTTTACAAATGGTCAACGGGCCATTTTACATGGGCATTCAAAATGGGTCCGCGGGCCACAAAAAATCACCTCGCGGGCCATAGAGTTATCTACGTGCGCATGTATTGCGTGTACGTACACGAAAAAGATTGAGGTTAAATTTTGTACCCGTCAGCAAAACAAATGGGGTGCTAGTGTGCGTGAGCTCGGGCTTAGATAACTCTATACTTTGTTCACCCCTGTTGTAGATAAAAGGAAGACACTAGTGGTTGGTACTAGCAATGGTGGCCGACAGCTATAAAGTCAACTTCGTTTTTTTTTCTGCCAACTAACACGAAATCGGAAAAGGTACTTTTAAATAAAATTAGTACTTAAGGGGCTTTTACCCAATTTCATGACGTACTCAACTCCAAAACAATGTTTTTTTTATCGAAAATACAGAAATAGTTTTATAACCTCATTTTACGCTACTAAATTAAAAATAATCATGGGAAATGTTATTAGATAGGAAATTTAACGTGCAATAATCTAGAAGGGTAAATTTTTCATTTTAACAAGACAAGGCTATTGCAAATACTTTTTTTTGTCCCCCCCCCCCCCCTCTCATAGCTATTAAGCCTATGAAATTACAAAATGCATTTTCTTTTTTTTTAATATTTCATCACTGCCATCTTGGATTCAAAATTGTAATTCAACGTAACGCAGTTAGGGGGGTAGGGAGTGTCGGTGTCTGTTACGAAATGATACGAAAATTGGGGGAGGGGGGGGGGGGCTGTGCTTAAAAAATGTGTTACGTAACGCAAAATTTTCATACAAGAATTCATAAAAAAATTACAAAAGACCTTGCTTTACGCGTTACAGAGGGGGAGATCGCTCATCTGTTACGATTTGCTACAAGGGGGAGGAGGGGGTCAAAATCCCAAATTTTGCGTTACGTAATAAGAGAACGCTCCCTTAGCGCAGTTTAGGAGTCATACTTAAGCTTGACAATCAAAACTAAAAAAAAAATCCAACGCCGGTGGGTAATCGAGTCTGAACTGTAAAATGAAATTAAATTGAACAATAAATAAATTTTTAAGAATTCCGGTAAGAAAAAATCTCTCTGAAATACCCTTTGGAAGTAAACAACTGAAAAAGTTACTTTTCTCGATACATAACCATTATTACATGTATCATTGTAATATTCTTTAACATTCAAAACTTGCATAAATACTCCAAATAAGAGAAACATTTTTTTGCAAAAAAGCAACAGAGAACAAATTGGATTTTCGAAACATGTATCAATAATAGAATATGTTATAAAAATATTATTAATGATTAATGAAAAAACAGTCAAAAATTTATAAACATCTGTTGGGAAACATTAGAACAAATTGGCATTCAAAATGTTAGCTTAAAGGATTTGTTATTCATATATTCATATAATTATATGTGGAATTAGTGTTAATTTTAAAAAAATCTTTCGTTTCATACAAATCTAATTGAATTACTGTTCATCAAATCAAATGCCCTGATGAGCAACAAATCAAATTTAAAACTCCATTGTCTAAACAATAATGGCGTCAAGTTTCAAACTTCCTCCGCGTCATGGTACTGGTTCAACATACGATTATGATGATGCCATTAATTAGCCTTTCGCGCCTAAACCACGCAAAGACAATCATGTTCAGCATGTTATACTAACCGCATGGCCACCACAAGGTGGAGCATAAAAACTGCGCAAACTACAGAGGGAGGAAAAAGCCCATCGGAAGAGGACGATGTGCGGTTTTTGAAGTGTAAATACTACAACCCACAAAGGAAAACTTTTTCTCCATTTCGATTTTGCGCCAGAACAAGCGCTGGAAATGGTTTGTTTGCTGTTGCCACAATTTGCATTACAGAAAGACGGAAAAGAAGTTTTTTTTTCTCGGAAAAATTGTCTGTTGGCATCCCTGCTAGCTGAGTATCGCACATTACCTTGAACGACAGAATCGTAACATAACAAGAGTCGCGGAAATTATGTAATTCCATCTGAGAAAGAGCAACCACATTGATTGAACTGTAATTGAAACGAACTTCATCCAACGCCCGATTGATAACGGTGTATTAACCTTATTAGTTCTGTGTGTTAAGTCCGATTCTGCCTGTCTATAAATGATGCTTTTCCTAGATTGCGCAATTCTTCTACGTTAGGCGCTACTTTTTCCTGTACCTTACGTCACTCGTTGTGCACTTCTTATCATAAAAATAAAACGAAACGATGTTCATTTGCCACCAAGAGCCGGCTACCGCTGCAAAAGTGGATGTTTACTATACTAGTAACAGGTTTTTAAAAATGTAGGCTAGTAGTAGCAATGTTTTCACCCCGGCAATTTACTTCTTTCCTTGCCACTACGCTTTTCCCTCACTTGGGATACAGGCAGCATCAGCTGGTCAGTCGGTGGCTCTACTAAATACTAGTTTCCCATCAGCACCGAGTTAGTTGGGCTGGTTATGCTACTGGTGAGTTGATGTGTACAACATGAGACATGACATGTGGCTATGTAGATGACGAGTTCACGCAGCGATTGAGTTAACGCGTCAATGAGTCAGTAAGTTAATGGTACTCCGCTAACATGACGTCATACATAATTTTAATTAAGCTTCCGTGTAGTTCGAAGGAATCGGGACTGCGGGGTGTCTAGGGACAGCAAACGTTTGTGTTATAAAGGTAGGGATAATCAAAGTATGGCCCGCGATCCCATTTTGAATCATCATGTAAACACGGAAAGGAAATCCATCGCCCAATCAACGGAGAGATTTTCCTGGTTTGATTTTGCTTATAGGGTATTTTAACCATTAGTGGACCCCCTAGTAGACCCGAAGCACATTTTTCACAAATTTTCAATATTTTAAGCACTTTTTCATAACCCTTTGTACAAAACAATGAAATCTGAAGTCTTTGAACAATTTTGACTATTTGTTTCATCAGTTATTTGTTTTTGAGCAGAAAAATAGCCATTTAAAAAAAAGTTTTTTTGCCTTGTTATGGACCCCCTTTTCCTATAATGGACCCGGGTCCATAATCCGATTGTGGACCCGGGTCCACTATAGGCAAACTGTTATTTTGATACCAAATTTAACCGATATTTGATGTTTTGATGCATGGTGTAGGTCTAATGATAGATATAATGAATAAAAGATGGATTTTGCTCACTTTTCATTATAAACAAATATGTTTTGTTAACAAATTTGGTTTTAAACAACAAAAACCTAACATACATTTAAACACATTCATTTCCGAAAAGATCAGAGAAAACGTTTCAAAAACCACTATAAACATAAAAATAATTGTAAAAAAGTAATCTTGATGCATTTTTTCCATATTAATAAAATAAATGGTTGACCGAAACTAAATAATAGATTTGTTTACAGTTGCTGATAAAACCACGCATATTTATTAAAAAAAAAGTTTTGTTATTGATTTATTATTATAAAATATCATTTCAAACTGCAATTATGATGCTTCAGTTAAGTACAATCAACTATAGTTTTGAATAATTATAAATTCTTACGGCTTCAGAATTTTTGGTACTTTTAACATGAAAACAGCTATATTTATACAGCAATTCCATTTGAAAAGAGCCTAAACCAAAAAAAAAGTTCTCCGATCGGGCTCAAAATTTTTCTGGGGGTTCCTTGGCCAAAATAATTAGACCCGTATTTTTTTGTTTGGCCATTAGGGTGGCCTACATCGTGCTAGGGTGGTTCAAATAATGGCAATTTTCGTCATTTTTCGCAAAAACCACTTTTTTCTAAAAATCATATCTCCGCGCCATTTCATCCGATTTTAGCTGTCTTAGACGCAAAAGAAAGGTGATGAGTTTGGCTATTTGGGAAAAATAGTAAAAAGTTCCAAAAATCTAGCTTAACTATTGAAAAAGTCGTATGAAAACTTAAAATGGCGTTTTGACCGTGTCTGGACCAAAGAGCCTATGTCTGAAAATATTTTTATCGGATTCCTCGGAAAATTTCACATAACATATCAAAAAATTGGCGATGTCGAACCGTACGTTTTGGAGATACGATTTTTTGAAAATAAAAACTGCGTTTTTCGACGCGCCACGCGCAAAAACGGGAAAATGACGAAATCGGCAAAAAATCAACTTTTTTCACTAAAACTGCGATAACTTTAAAATTTCAGCGATGACCTATACATGTCTGGGTACCAAAATTTTCGTAATTGAGAGACGCAACTTTTGGTACCATAACATCATGAAAACTGGGTCTAATTATTTTGGCCAAGGAACCCCCAGAAAAATTTTGAGCCCGATCGGAGAACTTTTTTTTTGGTTTAGGCTCTTTTCAAATGGAATTGCTGTATACTCATAATTGAAAAAATATGCATTTAGGTTGATAACAACAAGCATTTATTGTATGTATTAGAGAAACTTTTGCTTGAATACACAGTTTTCTTCATTTTTGAAGGTTAAATTAACAGGGGTCCACTTTTGGAAAAGTTTGGATTTCGTTGTCCTATATTGGACCCCCCTTATTTTTGCTCGAATATGGCAGTTCTTCGCTTTATTTTAGTAAAGATCCTTAAACTTACATCATTTCGACTTGCTGAAGTTAAATAATCAGTGAAAAAATGATTGGACAGTTAATTCAATTATAAAATAAAAATGCAGTTTTGTTGTGAAAATGCTAGTGGCCATGGCTGATTTCAGATGTCGAACTCAAAACACTTATTTTGGTGAACTGGACGATTCAATGTCAGTCAACATTGTTTTAAATGATGCTGAACATGCCAAATAAATGATTTGTAGACAACAACACGCTTGAAATTGTGATTTTATTGAATTTTTCATCAAAAACCCTTCAGAGGGTCCACTATAGGAAAGGGGTTCACTAATGGATAACGTACCCTATTTTCCAAAAAAAAACTCTAAGCCATCGATTTTTTAGCTAAAACTAGTAGCTGAGCAAAATCAAAACCAGCAACATAGTTTTGCTGATTTGTTTTCGCTAATTACTGCCAAAAAATCTGACAGCAGAAAAACTAGCTAATTTTTTTTGCGTAGTTGTCTTATTCATCTCAGAGTTGATTGACGGAACACAACAAGCGTTTGAACTAAATAACAAAGAAGCAAAATTTGTGTACCTAGTAGGTAATTTGAAATTTAATAATCTGCTGGATTGTGAAAAAAGTCAGCAATAGGGTCCAAAGCTCCATTAAATACTATGCACAAATGTAAAAAATACGATTATATATTTCTGATCACTTTTTTAGGACCCAATTTCAAAACAAAACTGGAAGAATTAATGAAGGGGAATTTATTTGCAAACTTGTTCAAATCAGCAGAATTATGCTTTAAAAACTTTTCTCACAAAGTTTTACTCGAGAACCATCAATGTAACTTGTAACATCATCCAACACCCCAACATTTGAGAGCATGTACTCGGCACCCCCAAAAAAACATGAAATCTACCCTTTTAAGAGTGAATAAGAACATTACCAATAACAAAGATTTCTTTATTTATTTCTCCACTTATTAATTTTATTTATTTGCGTTTAAGGACCACTTAAGGTGAAACAGAATACAGAACTTATATCAATTTCTGAACTCGACGGGTTGCTTGCTATTGGCCTATTTAGCTTCTGCAAAAAAAAAAAACAACAAACTTTTTTGGTTACGGCATTTTACATAAGGGTGCTCCCAAAAACACGAATCGTGATTGGTTTGGATATGGCACGACATTTTTTTATAAAACTTTTGTTCAAATTCAAATTTGACGGTATTGGCGTTTTTCTCAAAGGTGTTTTCACTCTAGTCGTTCAATATGGTGCTGGCTTCCCGTTTCACCTTAACTCCTAAATTTATATCTCCACTGAGTTTATACCCTCCCAATACCGTTGCAATTCAACACCTTCCCAGTTTGAATGCTCTATTTTCGGGAACACACTTTTTTCCAAATAATTCAAAACATTCCGCTCCTTTTCAGTCAGACCACTGAAAAACGCCTCCAAATTGATGTTCACCAGATGCTCCGTTTGTATTCCCGCGAGAAACGTGGCCGGTCCGTCAAGTTGAATGAAATGATACATGGCTAGTTTGCCCAGTTCAACTCCTTGCTGCTTACAGTACTCGCTCGCCTCCCAACAGATCTGCTTTGTATGCTCATGAGCCGGATGCCACGATTGAGGTCCCGCATTAGTCAGCATCCCCATGGCATGACCAGCAGCACAAACTATTCCCAAGTTGTTTTTTTCGAAAAATGGAAGATATTCGGCTAAAGAATCATCAATCAATGTGTAACGGCTATAACTGAGAACGGTATCAAAACGTTCAGGAGCTCCGGTTATTCCTTTTTTAAGAACATCCAGAGGATATCCTGTAATTCCAATGCATCGTAGCTTTCCTTCATCTCTCATTTTCTCCAATGTGGGTAAAGTCTCATTCCATATGACACTCAAATCTGATGCAAATTCTACATCGTGAATCTAAAATGCTCCAAAATTAATATTCACGTAAGAATTGCACTACCTTTGATCTATCACCTGAACTAAATCCAGATAACCCACACCGAGCAGCTTCAAACTTTTCTCCACACTCTCGCGCGTCTTTTGGGCACTGTAATCGAACATGTTCTCGTAATCCTGCTCGTAACGTCCCACCTTAGTGGCAACGTAATACGCCTGACGAGGCACAACTTTCAACGCTTTTCCAAGAACCTCTTCGGAACGACCCTGACCGTAGAAGGGAGCCGTATCGAGATAGTTGATACCTTTGCGCAACGCCAAGTGTACCGCTCGAATTCCTTCCGTTTCTTCGAATTTTCTGTAAATATTCAAAGTTGGATCATGGAAAGAACTTGTTGTGAAACTAACCCAAAGAGTGCACTAAAGGGTGCTGTGCCAAATCCTATTTTCGATACGCGCAGCCCAGTTTTTCCTAATAAATTATACTGCATTTTCCGGACACTTTCTTCATCGTGAAAACCTTTCACAAACGTCGCTGGGAACTGATCCATGTTAAGTGTAGATGAGAACTGACGACTTTCTGACTGATTTTATAAATAGTTCATCGATGATGTTATCAGTATGGCGTTGAGTGTTTATTTTGTGATACAGCAAATTTGTAGCAATGAACTTCCAATAGTGAACTAGTTATTTATTACCCAGCTCAACATTTTTAAAAACAATGTGAATGATTTTTACCTTCCTCACCTAACTGAGGAAAGGCTATAAAATCACTCGAAAAATGAATTTCTTAATTTGACGTCCTGTACATATCGACTAAGAATCAAATTAAGAGCAAATGTCTGTGCGTGTTGTGGGATTTTTTTATTCTTAACTTATTATTATTGGGTCCTTTTAGGTGTTGTGACCAGGTTAGGACCGAGGATCGGTAAACAGCTAATATATAACTAAAACAACTCCCTACTTCGAGATCTTGTAACTGACAAAAGATTGATGACCTGACAACCATATTTAAAGAAATGAGTGATACACTCAACCCCCGGTGGTTGGTCACTTTTTCGTTTGACACTTTTTTAAGCTTGTACCGTCGGTTGGTCAAAGTGACGAACTGTCACTTTTTACACGGTGCTGACGCACACTATCAAAACAAACATTTGATAGTGTTTGTGAAATCTATGTAAAAGAGGAGTCAAACTAAACAGTGACCTCGTTCGTTTGACAACAGTTGGGGTTTGAGTGTAAAGCTATACGTGTTAAACTTGTTAAAGGGGAATGATGATATTACAGAGAAACCTCTTTTTACGCGGTGGCGTTACGCTTTTTGTTTCGTAAATTTCTCTTAAACCACACAATATTTTTTCAAGCTTGAAAAAGCGTTTTGTAGATCTGAACAATACACCCACAAATTGCATTTAAAAGATTGCAAAAATGTTGCGTCGTTCCAGAGAAATCGACAAATTCCAAAAACGTAACGCATCGCGTAAAAAGAGGTTTCACTGTATTACTAAATGTATTCAATATATGAATGGGAGGAAGGCCATAACCATAAGTAACGTTTTTGACATAATCTTTGAAAAAAGCCGCTCCATAAATATTTGCTTGCATTGAATTAAGAGGCAGTATTTGTAGATTCTGTTCGGTTTGTTCTAGAGGTCGTATTGAGGTGCTCCGATTTGGATGAAACTTTCAGAGTTTGTTTCTCTATACATGAGATGAACTCATGCCAAATATGAGCCCTCTACGACAAAGGGAAGTGGGCTAAAACGGGCATTGAAGTTTGAGGTCCAAAAAACATGAAAAATCTTAAAATTGCTCGCATTTCCGTAAAACTTCATCAATTCCAAATCTCTTAGATGCAATCGAATGTTCTTTTGAAGCTCTTCAAAATGTGCCATAGACATCCAGGATTGGTTTGACTTTATCTCATAGCTTTTGCAAATTACTGTTAAAAATAGATTTTTTTAAAACCTTAATAACTTTTTGCAACAGCCAACAACACCCATACTCCCATAGGTCAAAAGTTAGGGAATTTCATGAACTATAAGCCTACGGTATTAACTTTTTGGCCAATCGCTGTTTTTCTCATAGTTTTACATTTTTTCTATAACAAACATTTTACATCGTTAGTTTTTGCCCTGTAGGCCTCCATAACGGCACTTTTTGGTCTCCATTTTGACGTATTCGGAATTCTCAGTAAATTTTACATTAGATTGAGATGTTAGAGTTATGAATTTGATTAAGAAAATAATCAAACAAAACATTTATGAAAAAAAGTTAGATTTTTCATACCCTGTGTTCAATACGTCAAGTAGGCGAATGCCTGTTTTACCCATAATCCGACAAAATGCTAAATAATATTTTCATTAATTCTAAATGGAATTTTTTCCAATCAAATTCAAAATTCCAACACCTCAGTCTAATGTAACATTTCCTGAGGATTCCGAATAGGGAAAAGTGGGGCAAGTGTAACAAGCTAAGGAAATGCTCGTTATAACCCATTAAATAGTTTAAAAATCTGTCGGATTTTATTATAATCATCTTATTCTAGGTCTTGACTAAGACTTTGTCAGAGCATGTTTTAAAAAAAACCTGTTTTTTGTGTAAAAAATTGATTTTAAAAATTTTGATTTTCCGTACGTTCTACTCAACTAGTGGGGCAAGACGAACAACCCGTTGGGGCAAGAGGAACAATGCATTTAAAAACATGTTAATTTGCTAACAATTGAACTGTTATCACTTAGATACATCAGATTAGAATGTATTTGAAAGGTTTCTTCCATTTTTAGACTAAATAATAATGTTTTACTTAAAATTTTATCGTTTTCACGAAAAAAAATATTATTAAGATAATAAATAGTAAATTTTCATAATATCACTATGTTTTGTATGGACAATTTTTTTTAACAAATGTTTATCAGTTTTTAAGTACTTTCATGTATTTATTTCCCAATAAAATATGTTGTTGCAGCAATTCGTTATTTTTTTCTATACTAAAAATCCATATGGTACACTTGCCCCACCTGAACAAGATTTTTTAAAAGCTCTCAACAAAAATAACCAGGAGTTAAATCATACTCTCTAATAAGTGCAAGTCATTGGTTGGAACACTACTGATCTAGGAAAAATAGCATTTTGATAAAATGAGTCTTAAAACGAACCCTAAGCCTTATTTTGTACTTTCCAAATATTATAAGAAAACAAAGGTTTTGAAAAAACTTCATTAAATCTTATGCCCCGTGGCGTTTACGTCGTTTTGACGGTTATGTGGTAGTAGAATCAGCTAATTGCATTGCTAGCAACAATTCCTCATACTGAAAATAATCAAAATTGTAAAAATTACGGCCGTACGAGCGATTGTTTCTCTTGCCCCGTATGGTCGTCTTGCCCCACCTTCCCCTATGTCAAAATTGAGACCAAAAAGTGCCGCTATGGGCCTAGAGGGCAAAAACTAACGTTGTAAAATGTTTTTTATAGAAAAAATGTAAAACTATGAGAAAAACTGCGATTGGCCAAAAAGTTAATACCGTAGGCTTATAGTTCATGAAATACCCTAACTTTTGACCTATGGGAGTATGGGTGTTGGAGGCTGTTGCAAAAAGTTATTAAGGTTTTAAAAAAAAAGCCATTTTCAACAGTAATTTGCAAAAGCTATGAGATAAAGTCAAACCAATCCTGGATGTCTATAGAACATTTTGAAGGGCTTCAAAAGAACATTCGATTGCATCTAAGAGATTTGGAATTGATGAAGTTTTACAGAAATGCGAGCAATTTTAAGATTTTTCATGTTTTTTGGACTTCAAACTTCAATGCCCGTTTTAGCCCACTTCCCTTTGTCGTAGAGGGCTCATAACGTCATGATTCGAATTCCCGGACGCTTCGAATCCCGGACACCTAATCTTGTCTTATCAATTACTTGGATATAAGTTCGCATTATGAATGTCAAAACTGTGTTATTTGATGAATTCTAACATCAACTTTCATTTAAAGTTTGTTTGAACGCTAAAGTTAATGTCAAAACATTAAAATAAAATAAAATTATAAGATTACCAAAAATGCGAAACATTTCACGTGAAATATTTCATGGGCATCCGAAGTATCGGGAAGGCAAAGGCGTCATCCATAAAGTATGTCACACTCTAGGGGGGGAGGGGGGTCTGAGAAAGTGTGACATAGCAAAAACGAGTGTCCAGAATTCGAAGCAAAAGTGTCCGGGATTCGAAGCACAACAAGTCATTTTAATTTTCAAATTCTGATGAAAAATTGTTCGAAAAGACATATTTTGCATGGATTCTCTTAAAACTGACTGTTAATACTACTACCTGATGATATTTGTTCATTCCCAACTTAAAACATTATTTTTTGTCAGCTTTAACGAAATGATATGCTACTAAGTGTCCGGATTTCGAATCGTGACGTTATTTGGCATGAGTTCATCTCATGTATAGACAAACAAACCCTGAAAGTTTCGATACGACCTGTTTCACATCGGTGAAAAACTCTCTCTTAATTTCAACACTTTTCTTCTAAAACGTGACGAAAAATCAGCAGTAATTAACTTTAAATTTATGCTGTTCTGCGCAAATTATTATTCAACGATGAATTCTTTTGAGATTTTTCGAAAGTAAAAGATTTCAAATAATTCAAATGACCGCAACAGCCTAACTTTCCGTGCGATGCCATAAAACTTAATAATAAGCTCAACGTACTGAGCTTTCACCACTTACCATGGTGGTGCACCATAAACACAGGTGTTGAATGCAACTTCTCTTTGATCTGACGTTCTATGGTTTGGGCGGATCGCCTCAATTTTGGTTGAGATTTGTTTGGAACCTACATTCTTTGATTCACTTGTTAACATTTATAACATATAATTTTATACATTTTCTTTTAAATTATCGGCGAGCCCTTATCAAAAAGTTCAAGATAATAATCAAGTGATAGTAGCACTTGTGGTATGCAAGTATTCTCAGACAGTGTTTTAATTTACCAAACATTTGAGCAGCATTGATAAGAAGTACCTACACGGAACAGAAACTATAAAGAGACTATCAGTGCTTAATTTAAAATACAGCCAGTTAGCATCTATCCATGGAGCAGTTACCACCAACTTTTGTGAATGGTTTTCACGATGAAGAAAGCGTCCGAAAGATGCAGTATAACCAATTTGGTCGAACTGGCCTCCAGGTTTCTAAAATATCCCTAGGAACCGGTACCTTGAGCAAGTTTTACGGGTAAGATACCTTCTAAATGATCATTTTTTTTTTCTGAAACTAAAATATACAAATACATATTACTTAAGGGATCTCGATGCAGCAACCGGCATAAAGGCAGTCCACCAGGCACTGCGCAAAGGAATCAACTACGTTGACACGGCTCCGTACTACGGCCAGGGACGCTCCGAGGAGATTCTTGGCCAAGCGTTGAAGGATGTGCCACGTCAGGCGTACTACGTTGCCACTAAGGTGGGACGTTACGAGCTGGATTACGAGAATATGTTCGATTACAGTGCCAAAAAGACACGCGAAAGTGTGGAGAAAAGTTTGAAGCTGCTTGGTGTTGGTTATCTGGATGTGGTTCAGGTTTGATGTGATGAAGGTTAAATTTTCTTGATTTTCATCAATTTCTATTGTAGATTCACGACGTTGAATTTGTGGAAGATCTAAGCATAATTTGGAACGAGACCTTACCCACGCTGGAAAAGCTTAGAGACGAAGGCAAACTCAAATTCATCGGGGTGTCCGCGTACCCAATGGATGCCCTTAAGAAAGTGATCACCGGAGCACCGGGTCGATTCGATACCGTTCTATGTTACTGCAGAAACACACTGATTGATAACTCGCTCAAAGAATTCATTCCGTTCTTTGAAGAAAATAGGCTCGCCATAATTTGTGCCTCCGGTCACGGTATGGGCTTGTTGACCAACGCGGGACCCCAGCCATGGCATCCGTGCCAAGATCAGACAAAAGAGATCTGTTGGGAGGCGAGCGAGTACTGTAAGCAGCAAGGAGTTGAACTGGGCAAACTAGCCATGTATCATTTCATTCAACTTGATGGACCGGCCACGTTTCTCGCGGGAATGCAAACGGAGCATCTGGTGAACATCAATTTGGAGGCATTTTTCTGTGGATTGACCGTGAATGAGCAGAATGTCATGGAGCATTTGAAAAATAATATATTCACTAAAATCACCAACTCAAACTGGGAAGGAGTTGAAGTGCAACGTTACTGGGAGGCAATGAAAGCTCTCAAAAAATAAGTGTCGACATTGAGAACATGAAATGGAATATTATTTTAATAACAAAATATATTTCTGTTCAGTATGACTCAATGCAGATTCAATGTTTGTTGTAGAGATAATAGTTTTTTTTACATCATTAGTTTGTCCTTACAAGTCTTCATAAAGTTCAGTAATTGCATAGTTGTTCGGGGTAGGTGGGATTTTACGGAACATGAAGTAAAAGCACGATTAACTCAAAACAGCAGAAACGAGTAGATTTTGATAATTTTACATCTTTATTTCGTCATTGTATAAATATGAGATTTATTCGTTTCTTAACTCATTCTACAGTGTTTGTGTTGTACAGTTCCGTACTTGTTGAAATAATTAACAAGCAGAAGTGATTGAGTTCGTATAGCGAGACACTTTAAATAATAAACTTATTTAGATAATCAGATTATTTCGGTGCACCTCACGCAAAGAATAGAATTCCGCGCATCCGCGTTCTCACTTGAAGAAGAACGTGAGCGGACGGGCGAAGCTGGGGAATCCCTCGGAGTCAGCGCGTCGTTTCTTCTGCACACTGATCACATCGTTGATCTCATGAATAATTCCATTCTTGGCAACAATATCACATTTGGTTACGCCTGCATTCTGCACCTGGGGGCGGCGATCACGGTTCAGCTTCAGCCGTTGCTGGTTAATGGTCTCGATGGTGCGGATGAACGGCCAGTTGGACTGGACGATTCCGGCGCAGCAGATGACGTCCGGCACGATGTGCGACCTGATGACGTACTCCAGCTCTTCGCTGTTGTCCATCGTTTGGTCGTACCACTCCTTGACCTCGAGGAAGACGTCGTTTTTGGGCACGAAAATGGTGAGGCTCTCGTTGGAGGCGTTCAGGAGGTCCGTGAGGTTGGCCTTCTCGACCAGTGCCAAGAACATGCTGTACTCGGCGTTGGTTTTCAACGCGTCGAACAGATTCTGATAGGAATACGAGAGGAAAGATTAGAATTGAAAAATGCGTTTACAAGTGGGGTTAAATTTACCGATTTTGGAGATTCCAGAACCTTGTCGACCTCGTGCACCACGGAACCACAAGTCTCATCATCGAAGTGCATCAACCTAGCGCAGTTTACCGTCGCACGGTTCAGAACGTTGCTGAACACGGGATTCGTGGTGTACAGATTCACTCGCAGGTCGCTTCCGGTGGCTGTTTTAATCATGTTCTCCTGCAGATCGCACGTTTTGATCAGCGGTTCCGCCACGTGATATTCGAGGAACTCCTTGAGACGCGCGTTATCCTTCAGACTCTCCGGATGTTCCTTGAGTTGCTGAATCCAGTACTGTCCAGCCCCGCTCTGCTCGAAAGCCTTGTCTGAGGGAATGAAGAACGTTCGGTTGGTCATCGCATCGAACTCGTCCTCCAAACCGGCGTCGTCGATGAGCTGCTTGAAGATGGTCAGATTGCGATTAGCCAGCGCGTTCGAGATCGGCATTCCGCTGTCCGTCGGCAGCACGGTATCAATGATGTGAACAACGCCGTTCGTGCCCATCAGATCGGTCTCCTCAATGCCGGCGATGCCATTGATTCTCAGCCGCTGCATCTTCTTGTCGGACGTCATGTCCTCGGTTTCGCTCTTGGCAATCGAGGCAAACTCAAACTCGAGCTTCTCGCTCAACAGATTGTAGGTCGACGTCTTGACACCGTTGATGGCCGCCAGCGAACAGAACGTGATGTCCAAGATGTGGTTCTTCAAGATATCTGTGGGAGAGAGAATGCAATCGTCAACCTTCGTCCGACGAAACTAGGCCCATAACTTATTGGAAGCACAACTTGCGGAAGCACGCTGCTGAGCCAATAATCTGTTTATTTTTCGAGTCGTGGAAACTTTAACAATGCGCGAAATGATTACCACGCGAATAGCTGAGAAAAAATGCTCGCAGGTCAGCATTGTGTTTGACCAAGCATCCAATTAAAAAGCGTCCAACAAGTGGTCATCGAGTCGAGTCGTTTAGAAAAACCAACTCAATCTCAAGAACCATAACGTCGCGTAACCAAATGACGCCCATACTAAATTGCTATTCCAGCGGCGTTCCGTCTGCGCGCATTATTAAGAATGGCCACTCCAGTGGAGCATGTAAATGAAAGATGATGAATCATCGGTCGTTACTGTTTTGTTTCAACTTACTTGTGGCACAGCCATTTCCAGCCTTCAGCTTTCTACGAATGTCTTTGTCCAGCTTCAGGAAGGCATCGTCGTTGGGCGCAAACACGGTAAAGTGCTTATCATCTCCGACCTGCTCAAGCGTTTTGTCGAGGCCAGTCTTCTCGAGAATCGTCCTCAGCACCGTCAGATCGTCACGATTGCGAATGATGGTCATGATGTTGTTACGCACCGGCATCAGCACTCGATCGGCCACATGGACAATGCCCTTCTCGGAGACACGGTTCAGCTTGACCAGCGGCGCACAGTTGGCCGTGTACCGGTAGGGATGGTCTCCGCTGCGATCCGAGGGCGCACGTGGGAAGATGTTGATTCGAATGTTAGTGTCTGCCAGTTCCGTCTTCAGCAATTGCTCGTTGCTAACGTCCTCAATGTGGTAAGACCCGTTGACGGCGTGCGCCAGAATCAAATCACGCGCGGTCATTCCGGAAGCATCTGCCTGACGTTTCGCACGACCCGACGGGTCAAATGCAACCAAGTTCTACGAAAACAAAAATAAACCCATTAAATCCACCACCCATCAAAAAACATCAATTAACTCACATTCTCCCACATCTGCTCGGCAAACTTGGTGTAAGCGCCGTCCGGGGTCACAAACAGCGTCAGGTCCTTCTCCAGCAGTGACTCCAGCCCGCTCTTCTTCAAGGTCGCCACAAACTCCTTGGCGCCGAGACGCTCCGCGGTTTCCGCCATCGAGTACAGGTCCACCTTCTCACACTGCGCATTCGGGGGTCCATTACGCGGCCGTGCATAACTGTGACAGCACTGGCGGGTGACCTTAACGGTGCTCTTCTGGCCATTATTGTTTTTACTAGTGGAGAAAGAGAGAGAAAGATCAGAAACGCCCCCGCGTGCACCAAGCTTTTAAACTTACACCGATTTGCAGACGTGCTTGTTCTTATGCTCGGCGCACGACTCAAAGTTCAGATTAATAAAGCCGAAACTTTGGAAGTTGCCGCCGTCCACCGCGATCTCGGTGTTCTCGGAGTCGCCGTCGACCTCCTCCTGCTGCTCTTCACGCTCGACGCACACGTTTTCTCTGCGGAAGAAGAAACGATTCGTGAATGCTTAGGGGTGTGCGGTTGCTTTTTTGCGCGATCTTAATTATTCACTCGCTTTAAAATTCAGCCATCGTGCGCTCATAAAAGTGTCGTAAAAAGTTTTAACAGCTCACTAAATTGGGAAGGGACACACTTACATCCGAAGATTTTAGGCCAGCGTTATGGTTAGGTTCCACTCCTTAAATATAGTGAGCAATACTTTATACGATATTCCATATTATTTATAAATACTGAATTGCTTGAAATCCCAATGAGACGCACTACCACTGCTTATAAAATACCTCAGCTTAAAAAAGTTCATACAAGTTAATCAAAAACGGCCCACAACATTTCTACTATATAATAAAAGATTATAATTTTAATTGTAAAAAGAAATACGTAGAGGTATAGTCTAGGACACTACAACAATTTCTGCATACTTATTGTCATATAATACACTCAACCCCCTTTACCGTTTGAAACTTTTTTAGTTTGTACCCCATTGGTTGCTCAAAGTCAAACTAAAAAGTGACCAACTGTCACTTTTTACACGGCGCTCACGCACACTATCAAAACACACGTTTGGTAGTGTGTGTGAACTCCGTGTAAAAGGGGTGTCAAACTAAAAAGTGACCCCGTTCGTTTGACAAGAGTTGGTGTCAAACCATCGGGGTTTGAGTGTATAGGAAATGTTAATGCCAAATTGTCCCAAGAAAAAAAAAACATTTTTAAAAAACATTATCAAAATCACATAAACTAAGTTAAACTTCGCCGGGTCCGGTGGTGTAGTGGTTAGCGTGATGCCTCTCACCTCAGTAGGGCCTCGGTTCAATCCCAGACGGACCCGGTGGCATTTTTCGAGACGAGACTTGCCTGATCACGCCTTCTATCGGATGGGGGAGTAAAACGTCGGTCCATTTGCGTAAAAGAGATTTTGGGTGACTCACCACACATAACCTTCGGACGCATGAGCAGAAATTTACAACAGAGACCACAAAAGACCCGGGGGCCGTCAAAGTGGATTGCTTTGCTTTTTTTTAGTCAAACTTTCTACCATAATATTTTTATAAACTTGAAGTGTTCTTCTTTCCTAAGGCTACCAACTATACAGATTTTTTCCTTACCGTACGGATTTTCAACCCCATTCGCGGGATATTAGCAGGCTGAAAAATTTTGAACGGAATTTCAACAACATTTCCTAAACTTTTAAACGTTTAACAAAAAATGGGTGAACATGGAGATTTGTTTCAGCAAATCACGGTTCATTTTGCGAATATTTTGAAATGTGCAAGTTCTCTCAGGAGCAAAGCGAAGTTTGTAAGCTGCAAAAACGACACATTTTTATTTTATCTAAATAGCAGTTTTTTTATACGATGGTGTCATATCGGCAAAGTGTAAAGATTTTTGATCAGCAAGAGTTGGTAGTCTAATTCTTTCCTATGCTTTCTAAAGATCAAAACTTGCTTTGACGATTTTTTAGATCGAAGCCCTTAAAAAGCACTAATTGAGAGCAAATCGATTAGATTATCTCACTCCATTTCGTTTAATTTATTACATTAATATAATCGAACATTTTCACAAAGACATCAAGCCTTAGTAGACAATGTTGTCTGAGTAATCATGTTTGAAGCGCAAAAATACGCGAATTTAATGAGATACATTTTAAATTTACCCATAAAAATATCATTTATGAAGTAAGCTAAAATTTGCTTGCGTTATATTTTTCAAATCTCCTCAGCCAAAAAAACTTCAACGTTCCAATTTTAAGTTTGAAACAACTGCTAAGACACGATATCCGCTTACAACATGTTTGGCACATTGCACACATACTAAAACAATGCTGTAAGCAACAATAAATAATTATAACTAATCTGAAATAAGTATTTCAAAATTCCCCAATCGAACCATATTGCAAGGCACACCTCAATCCAATTTTTGGCAAGCAACCGGTTCGGCCTGGTGGCACTCCCATCCGATTGCATCGAAGTGCATTTTTTTAATAAAAATCTTCACAGCCTCCCTCTTCTTCGCGTGCATTGCTGTTTCGGTTTTTGCCTTTCCTTCATGTTTCGCAAAAAAGCCCCAAAAAAACAGAATGGTTTTCTCGTTCGTACAATTAATATATTCGGCGAAAGAAGAGTTGAAAGAAGTAATCTTGCTGGCTGAGTCGACATTTGAACGTTTCTTGGAAAGACTGTGTGTAGGTGACTCAGCAGACGATGAAAGTTTGAAAGTTGTTGTGGTCAACAGCTGGCCTCAGGGGGGCAATCCCAATTGTGTGTTGTTTTTTTTATGGTTGATAAGTAAATACATTAACTGCCCATTTGCATAATTTATAATTTGTTAGATTTACTGTGGTGGGTTGTGTAACCGTGTTACTTTCAACCTTTCTGTTTCATTCGTTGTACTCGAAATTTCTACACAGCGATCTCGGGCTCAGTTATAACGATTGTCCCAACGGAAGTTTACGAATGGACCTTTGTTCAAGCACACTCAGTCGACATCTTCGAGCTAACCTTGAACCTTCTATTGCGACCCAAGACTTGAACGCTGATCTTGACACAGTCGAAGATTGCACCCTTTGTGTAAGCCCCTCTCGAACGACTTTTTTCTAAAGCAGATTCCCACGTCAAGCGATTATAATGGAGTTGGAGTTCAAAACCGCATCGGGTCAGCTCTACTTTACCAACGAACTCACTCACCCGGCTGGACTAAACTAATAATGGAGAAGATGATAGCAGTTTGAGAGCGCTAAGCTAATTTAAACGAAGTAGCTATAATGAAACGAGTCGTTTTGTATTCCGGATTTCTGCAACTGTAAACGAGCGACATTGTAAAGGTTAATTGATGCAAATTAGATCGGAAGAAAAAAACAGTTTAATGGGGCTGTTAGCAAAAAATGTGAACAAATCGTTGAGTTAAGAGATATCGTTAAGCATAATGCTCATCTTAAAGTTATACAACGTAGTTTCGAGGGTTGTGATCAACGTGATCCACATTAGACAAAGAAAAAAATATATATATTTTTTCAATCGAAAATTTTTCAATTCTTTATTGCGGTATTCAACAAATCAAGAGACATCTTAAGAAAAGATTAATGGAGAAAATTAAATATTTTTGAAATAAAAAAAAATATTTTTTTGCAGATGCTCTCTACGATCAAAACTAAACACTTTGATGCATACCACCATAAATCATGACAAACATTTTCAAGTTTTGGACAAAACAATGTTTTAAACTCCTTTAAAGACATGGTTGATTTGTTTTGATCAGAACCTTGGGTTAATGTCTCTATTTCTGAAGGAAGATCGTCTCAATATCCATATTTTACAGAAGATTGCTAAAAGCGATATTTTGCAATAAAAATGCATTTAAAACATGGATAATGAACACTATGTTAAAAACACACATACATAATGAAACACGCGAAAAATTTAAGTTTTAGCTTAAACCATGTACCGTAAACCGGGGTGACTTTGATAGGATTTCAATTTGCTTTTGTAATATTTTCCAACAGGTTAAGTTTTTCTGAAGATTATTATTTTTAAAACATTTACTGGGGTAGGCCACACAAAGTCCATGCACTATTTTGGAAAACAAAGTTTTTACGATAGTGTTTAGAAAAATAGTTACGTTAAAAATTCTTAGTTTAAATTCCAGGGTGACTTTGATAGCCATAGTTTTTCTTGTCAAAATCATATTTAAGATGTTCAAATTTTATTTGTACGTTAAATGTACCATCACTTAAGTAGCTGATAAAGTTTTTATGAAAAAAATATATGATTATATTTAGTTAATTAAGTTTATAAGCTTTTTAACAAAAAAAAAACATATAAATTTTAGATAAAATTGTTAAAAAGTCGGAACTTTACCTGAAGTTTGTTAACACTAGTTTTGTTTATAATATTATCGATTTATATTGCATTTTAAACTGAATTCGAAGCAAAAATCACAAGTTTTCACATTTTACATGAAATTTGTTCAACTGAGATTGCCTATAAATTTAAAGATTTTTTTAATTGTGTTTTAAAAACACATATTATTTATTATTTACAAACTTATTTAACCTTCTCCTAGTGTAAAATTGTCCAAAGAATCCGAATATGCATTCCGTTTTCCGATTCAAAATCATGTTCATTAAGAAAATCATGACACTTAGAGAAGTTTAAAATAATGACTTTCATCAACATTTTCTTAACTATAGTTAACTAACTTTTTAAACTTTTCAAAATTTTATGAAAAGTTCTTCTCGATGTACTTTGAACGGTCAGTATGATTCTTAACCATTCCTTACGTATTTTAATTGTAGGATGAGACACTTTTGGTTTTTAACTTTTAACGATTTTTCTTTTTTTTTCATCAGCATGTTTTAATGAGCTTTTTGACGCATTTATTTTCTTTTAATGTGTTCTAACATTGACCAAAATATGGGATCGATATTACGTCTACAGCCCGAGTTATTCAACTGTCTCATTGTAGACGCACTTAGCAGGAACAATGAGACAGCTGGGGAACAATGAGACACTCTACGAAAATCAATATTTTTCTAGCTATACATCATATTTTTGTGTTGTTTCATTGCAGATGGGGACAGTCCTGAATGCTGGGTATATTCTTAATTTTGGCCAAACCTAATGAAAGGACATTGTAGCCCAACTCAATCCCTGTAGAACGTCGAAAGAAATTTGAAAAATATTCGTTTCGATGTAAATGGCAGCCTACGATCGAAAAAGTATTTTTTGTCCATAATTTACTTTTACACCCCAGAATCAGACATTTATGAATTACTTTTCAAGGGAGCGTCAATAACCAAAGCCACTATTATGGCAGACGTGTATCTAGTAGACACACCTTTTCCCTAAATATGAGCCTGATTGGTTGAAACTACGACTTGTGAGAGCCATTTTATCATTGTTCTCCGTGTCTCATTGATGACTACTCTACCCTACTCTTCATTTTGCGGAAAAATGGCACGCAAACCTATCAAAGTCACCCCGTTTTACAGTACTACGTTTTGTTCGGAAAACCCAGCTGAACTGTTTAACATAGAAAGCTCAAGATGCTTTATATAAAAAATATCCCCCTTTCATCATTATGAAAAAAAAATCTTAACACTGGAACGCCCAACACATGTCCGACTTACACGGACGCCCAAGCCTCCAAAAAAAGGTGGAACGGTAACTTCAACTCGCTGGTTCTCGGCCATAACTCAACCAATCGCGACGATTCTTGTTTCCAGTGATTTGTAAGAATGTCTAGATGATTCTAAAATTTGGCAGAACTTGATTTGAACAAATCTGTAATTTCTGCGACCGAAAACATCGTTCCACCTTTTTTAAAAAGACTGCCTCCGCGGAATTTTTGGCGATTTTTTTTTACACGCGAAAAAAAAGGTGGAACGATGTTTTTGATCCCAAAAATTACAGATTTGATCAAATTAAGTTCTGCAAAGTTCTAGAACCATTTAGACATCCTAACAAATCACTGGAAAGAAGAATCATCTTGGTTGGTTGAGTTATGCCCGAGATCCAGCGAGTTGAAGTTACCATTCCAACTTTTTTGAAGCCTTGGGCGTTGGAATGTTAAGCAAAATGTTTTTTATTCATCCAAACTATTGATTTTCTATAAGTTAATGCAATTTCACTAAAACATGTACGTTTGTGTTCAAAATATAAGAAGTTTAGTATGTAAAATATTTAAAAACTTAAAATATTCTGTTTTTTACCAAAATTGAGCATGTATACAAAAGCTGGTAACTTTTGGTTACAAAACAACTACAAACTTTAAAAATGCAGTGATCAAGTCCCCCTTAAACATTTGACATACATTACATTAACATTAACATACATTGAACGTCGAATGCACAAGGGTTATGTGGTTGATAAGTTTATCAAACAATTCATACATACAAAATATTTTTATGCATAAATTTTAAGTGTTTTATACATATGAAAATAAAGAAAAAATAACTTTGGGAGGGATTTTGCAGCTCTTTTTGGAAAAAAGGTGCGTAACTTATTCTTACTTACTTTTACTTTACTTTTACTGCTCGTACAACCTCCGGGTCATGAGCTGTCTCCAGATGCGCTGCCACTGGACTCGGTCCTGGGCTGCTACTCTCCAATTCCGCTGCGGAACTCCCACACTTTCCAGATCTTCCTCCACTTGGTTTAACCACCGTGCACGTTGCGCCCCCCTCCGCCCGCGTTCCAACCGGCTCCGAATTGAACACCAACTTCACCGGATTGATTGTCCGGTTCGGTTGGCGTAACTTATTCCGAACATTTTAAATATTCATATTTGATTTCAGTTTGATTTTATATTCAATTTCGCACAACTTTCTAGAACAATGCAATATTTTTACCCACACGCTGGCGTAATGCAGGCTAGGGATCAAGTGTCCCCGGGGATCAAGTGTACCACTTTCCCCTAAAAAAGACTGGGATGAAAAGTCGATTTGCGAAACGAAAAAAAATGTAAAGAATTGCTCTAGTAATACAATTTGCTTAAATTTGGTTGAAATGTAAATATGAACGTTGGAAATAATAATTAGTTGGGTAATAGATATAACATAACAAAATATTTGTAAAGGCTTATTGAACTGTAAGATTGACATGGTATTCAACAATTTAATCAGCCGAATGCAGTAACTTCGAGGACCAAATTCATCTGGAGCTTTTGTTTGGATTTATATGCAAGACCATTGGTTTTAGAGCTGCGTTATTTGTTTGGGTTTGGTCCAATTTTCGACAAACCACGAGTATTTGGAAAGAGCGATTCTGAAGGTCGAATTTTGCGTCGTGAATCTACAGGTCTACAGACCAAGTAGGTATATAACAAAAATAAAAGTAAGCCACCAGCGCATCAAGAACGGCAAATTACACCCAATTGCGAGAATGATCCACGTCACCCTCCAAAACGCGCTCGCCGGCACACAATAATATAAACTTGGCGCAAATGGCGACATTTTTTGCGTTCCGAGCTCCAACGCCATTCTGTTTGTACATTGCACGCTGACCACTATCACGTTTAGCAAATTGAATTGAATGTTGAGTTCGTAGTCTGTCCGTCTTCATCCAGTCTAAATACAAACGATGTGGATGTGGCTGGCAGACCGCGGTTTATGAACTAAATATTTACTGAAAGAACCTCACCGAGAGACACGTTCCGGCCAGCAAAAAGTGGCATATTTGTCAAACATGTGTGCTCTTGTCACTGTCGCTTATATTCAAATGAAGAAAAGTTTCACTTGCGTTACTTTCCAAAGTCACTTGTTTGGAAAAGCAAAACATATATAATAACAACCCTAAAGAGTCAAACACTTGAGCGCGAACCTGGCAGCTTTGCAGAGTTACTCTACCAAAACATCAACCACCTCACAACACCTGCTGCCATGTGCTGCTACTTAGACAAAAGTACCTGACTTCTTGAGTAAAGAGCCGCAACTTACCCTTTCCACCAAGGTCTGTTGGCGTTGACGTCAAAGAAGCCAAAGCCGGGCAAACCGCCACCGCCGAAGAAGCTCGTTTCCGGCCCGTTGAAGAAGTTATTGAAGTGACTCTGGAACAGCGAGCCGGCATCGAGCCCCGGGAACGGACTCTTGTTGGGTCGGATCAATGGCCGCTCGGGATTGCCACTTTGCGATGCACCACCCCCGTACGATTCGCCGGGCAGTGACGCGGAGTCGGACTCTGGAATTGAAAGAGAAATGGAACCGAGTTAGTAATTGTGAGCTTATTAACAAGATTGTTGTGGTGAAACTTTGCAGGATTCATCTTCATTAAATATTTTCAAAAAAAATATATTGCTGCCAGAAATTAACTATTTTAGCGATTTTAAGCAATTTTACCATCGGATTTTTTGTTGTGTAGGGTGAAAGCCAACTCCAGAGTTTTTTTTTGAAAATTTTTCATTTTTCGCTTTTTGGATGTTTTTGAATACCCCTGACTCAAGGCGGTTCTAAAAACACTCAAAAAGCAAAAATTCAAAATTTGGTTTATAGGACCTTTTCAAAAAAAATCTAGAACTTAAAATATCAATTTTATACGCCTATACGTTTTGACATGACCACGAACCAGATCAAAAGTGCTCAGATTTGGCTGAAATTTGGCATGGGAGTTCCTTGGTCAAAATAATCTGTTTTTTTCTGGTACTTTTGTACCCGACCCTCTCCGATTTCAATGAAACTTTGTAGACATGTTATCCTAAGCCTATATAAGCCATTTTTGTGTATATGGAGCCAATAGTACTCGAAAATAACATTTGAGAAAGGCGTAAGATATTTAAATATTTTTGTATTTTGTAATTTAAAAATTACTGTATCTCGAAGCCGTTGAGTCGTATCAAAAAGTGGTCAAGGACAAACATGTAGGAAATTGGACGGGCTTTCTGAAAAAAAAATACACTGAAACACATCTATGATATTTTTTGATTTTTAGGTCTAAAAACTTAAATTTAAAGGAGATGTCACGATTTTTTTTCGTTCAAATTTTTTGAGGAAATCGCCTAAGATGTTACAAAAAGACTCATATATAGATAGATATAGACTCATATATATAGTACATTTTGTTTGCAAATGGAATGGAATAGTGAAATTTAAGTATTTAACCAAAATTTAATTTAAAAGTTTTGTTTATCATTTCGTCGCTTGTGTGCGATATTGTGACGTGTCTGCTGTAAAACGTGTCACAAGATTGCACACAAGCGACGAGTCCAAAAATTTCTAAAACCATAAACAATTTTATTTCTGTACAAAATTTCCTTTTTACAAAAATTCCAAAATAAATAGCAAAACTCCTCTGCAGTTTCTTTCTTTGCAGTTTTGAAAATCATCCGTTTACATTTTTTTTTTGTGAAATGTAAAAAAAACCATGCTTTGAACGTCAAATTGTATTATCCAAGGCATGTTACAACCAAAGCTTATTTCGCTGTAACTATTCGTAAAACATTGTAATAAACAATATTTTCGAAAATGAGTTTCAAAATACCTGTTAAAATTCTTGTGGATTGCTTCAAATATCAAGGGCAAATCACGATTTTCCCCATACAAACTCCAACAACCAATAGCGACCCTTAAACGCTAACCGATTTGGCTCAAAATTGGCATAGTTACTCATTTTTATCTAAAGAATCGAGCCAGGGGGTTTCTCTTAAGATTTTACAACATTTTTCAATTTTTCTTGCCTCCCTAAAGATCAAATAAAAACTTTGTATGCTGATTTGAAGGTCTCGGGACAAAAGAAAAGAGCTCACAGCTGAAAATATTTGTTTTTTTTTAGGATGTTTTACGTAACATGATCAAAAATGTTGAATATTCATTTACAGAATACTGAGCTAAGATTTTCAATAAAAAAATTATCGGATGTCGGTACACAAATCGAACTAACAATACCACGCTTCCCCATCTAAATAAGTTCCTGGTACATTCTGGTGCAGTCGCATGGTGCTTTATATTCATTCAATATACATTCGGTTATCATCTCAGAAATCTGCTAATGACACATTCTCCAGCTACAAAACTACTAATTTTGGCTGATAGGTCAAACATTTTTATTATTTATTCGTTGTTTTATTGGTCCAATCATCAATCTCAGTTGGAGTTGGAAATGTGTATAATAATCAAAACATGACTTCTTAATTTGTTTGAAACCAAAAATGGTCGAAAAAACGCTATTTCTCACTCTGTTGCAACGGCACAGAGTAATCGATGTGGCAAATAAAAGTTCGACTTAAAATTAGTTTACCATAGTCACTACTTGTAGAAAATTCAATTTCCAATCCGAATCTGTAATCATATTTAAGTTTTGGACAGGTTTTGATATAATACGAGATATATTTCGAAAAAAGTTAACAATTTCTTTACGTTGCAACGCCGGAATGTGTCTAATGAAGTTTCACAATTTTTGGATATAGAAACATATTTTCAACTGTAATAGTCAAGGCTAAAAACCCAAAAATAGCATGTCTAACGGCAAATCGTGTAACAGGCCAGGTTTTGATGGATCTAGGCTAAATCGACCCTGCTGAGTCCGAATATCGCGGTCACGAAGCCCGATTCCTTAAGGAAGCGAGATATTCAAGATGGCGACCAATATGGCGGCTATATAGAAGTCAACAATATCACAGTATGAAGGTTGTCGACGTGTCGATTTTAACTAATTTCGGGTCGCTGAACCCGAATATGACCATGAAAATCGGTCACGGCGATCCAGGAGCGTGTAATCCAGATGGCGTCAATATGGCGAATAGTGAATCTTCAAGTATTTTTAAACACCATGTAACAGGCTTGTGACCAATCAAATTTAACTAATTTGGGGTCGCTGAACTCGAATATGTCCATGAAAATCGGTCACGGCGACCCAGGAGCGCGTAATCCAAGATGGCGTCAATATGGCGAAGAGAATCTTCAAGTATTTTTAAACAACATGTAACAGGCTTGTGACCGATCAAATTTAACTAATTTGGGGTCGCTGAACCCGAATATGACCATGAAAATCGGTCACGGTGACCCAGTAGCGTGTTATCCAAGATGGCGTCAATATATGGCGAATAATGAATCTTCAAGTATTTTTAAACAAGATGTAACAGGCTTGTGACCGATCAAATTTAACTAATTTGGGGTCGCTGAACCCGAATATGACCATGAAAATCGGTCACGGTGACCCAGTAGCGTGTTATCAAGATGGCGTCAATATGGCGAATAATGAATCTTCAAGTATTTTTAAACAAGATGTAACAGGCTTGTGACCGATCAAATTTAACTAATTTGGGGTCGCTGAACCCGAATATGACCATGAAAATCGGTCACTGCGACCCAGTAGCGTGTAATCCAAGATGGCGTCAATATGGCGAAGAGAATCTTCAAGTATTTTTAAACAAGATGTAACAGGCTTGTGACCGATCAAATTTAACTAATTTGGGGTCGCTGAACGAATATGACCATGAAAATCGGTCACGGCGACCCAGTAGCGTGTAATCCAAGATGGCGTCCAATATGGCGAATAGTGAATCTTCAAGTATTTTTAAACACCATGTAACAGGCTTGTGACCAATCAAATTTAACTAATTTGGGGTCGCTGAACTCGAATATGTCCATGAAAATCGGTCACGGCGACCCAGGAGCGCGTAATCCAAGATGGCGTCAATATGGCGAAGAGAGAATCTTCAAGTATTTTAAACAACATGTAACAGGCTTGTGACCGATCAAATTTAACTAATTTGGGGTCGCTGAACCAAATATGACCATGAAAATCGGTCACGGTGACCCAGTAGCGTGTTATCCAAGATGGCGTCAATATGGCGAATAATGAATCTTCAAGTATTTTTAAACAAGATGTAACAGGCTTGTGACCGATCAAATTTAACTAATTTGGGGTCGCTGAACCCGAATATGACCATGAAAATCGGTCACGGTGACCCAGTAGCGTGTTATCCAGATGGCGTCAATATGGCGAATAATGAATCTTCAAGTATTTTTAAACAAGATGTAACAGGCTTGTGACCGATCAAATTTAACTAATTTGGGGTCGCTGAACCCGAATATGACCATGAAAATCGGTCACTGCGACCCAGTAGCGTGTAATCCAAGATGGCGTCAATATGGCGAAGAGAGAATCTTCAAGTATTTTTAAACAAGATGTAGGCTTGTGACCGATCAAATTTAACTAATTTGGGGTCGCTTAACCCGAATATGACCATGAAAATCGGTCACGGCGACCCAGTAGCGTGTAATTCAAGATGGCGTCAATATGGCGAAGAGAGTCTTCAAGTATATTTAAACCCGAAACTATTGGCACTACGCCCCGAGGCATGGCCTTCCTCTAACGTGGGATTTCTGCTCCAGCGCCTCTGACGAGACAGGAGAAACCGGGACCGACGTTTTACTTCACCATCCGATAGAAGCTCAGTGGATAAGGCGGGAATCGAACCCGCGTCTCATAGCATCATCGGGATCGGCAGCCGAAGCCGCTACCCCTGCGCCACGAGACCCACCTTGTGACCGATCAAATTTAACTAATTTGGGGTCGCTGAACCCGAATATGACCATGAAAATCGGTCACGGTGACCCAGTAGCGTGTTATCCAAGATGGCGTCCAATATGGCGAATAATGAATCTTCAAGTATTTTTAAACAAGATGTAACAGGCTTGTGACCGATCAAATTTAACTAATTTGGGGTCGCTGAACCCGAATATGACCATGAAAATCGGTCACTGCGACCCAGTAGCGTGTAATCTAAGATGGCGTCCAATATGGCGAAGAGAGAATCTTCAAGTATTTTTAAACAACATGTAACAGGCTTGTGACCGATCAAATTTAACTAATTTGGGGTCGCTGAACGAATATGACCATGAAAATCGGTCACGGTGACCCAGTAGCGTGTTATCAAGATGGCGTCAATATGGCGAATAATGAATCTTCAAGTATTTTAAACAAGATGTAACAGGCTTGTGACCGATCAAATTTAACTAATTTGGGGTCGCTGAACCCGAATATGACCATGAAAATCGGTCACTGCGACCCAGTAGCGTGTAATCAAGATGGCGTCAATATGGCGAAGAGATCTTCAAGTATTTTTAAACAAGATGTAACAGGCTTGTGACCGATCAAATTTAACTAATTTGGGTCGCTGAACCCGAATATGACCATGAAAATCGGTCACGTCGACCCAGTAGCGTGTAATCCAAGATGGCGTCCAATATGGCGGGAGAGAATCTTCAAGTATATTTAAACAAGATGTAACAGGCTTGTGACCGATCAAATTTAATAATTTGGGGTAGCTGAACTCGAATATGACCATGAAAATCGGTCACGGCGATCCAGCAGCGTGTAATCCAGATGGCGTCAATATGGCGAAGAGAGAATCTTCAAGTTGTCGACGCCATCTTGAATTACACGCTCCTGGGTCGCCATGACAAGCCTGTTACATGTTGTTTAATAATACTTGAAGATTCTCTCTTCGTCATATTGGACGCCATCTTGATAACACGCTACTGGGTCGCCGTGACCGATTTTCATGGTCATATTCGGTTCAGCGACCCCAAATTAGTTAAATTTGATCGGTCACAAGCCTGTTACATCTTGTTTAAAAATACTTGAAGATTCATTATTCGCCATATTGACGCCATCTTGGATAACACGCTACTGGGTCACCGTGACCGATTTTCATGGTCATATTCGGGTTCAGCGACCCCAAATTAGTTAAATTTGATCGGTCAAGCCTGTTACATCTTGTTTAAATATACTTGAAGACTCTCTCTTCGCCATATGGACGCCATCTTGAATAACACTACTGGGTCTCCGTGACCGATTTTCATGGTCATATTCGTTCAGCGACCCCAAATTAGATAATCGATCGGTCAAACCTGTTACATCTTGTTTAAAAATACTTGAAGATTCTCTCTTCGCCATATTGGACGCCATCTTGGATTACACGCTACTGGGTCGCAGTGACCGATTTTCATGGTCATATTCGGGTTCAGCGACCCCAAATTAGTTAAATTTGATCGGTCACAAGCCTGTTACATGTTGTTTAAAAATACTTGAAGATTCTCTATTCGCCATATTGGACGCCATCTTGATTACGCTACTGGGTCGCCGTGACCGATTTTCATGGTCATATTCGGGTTCAGCGACCCCAAATTAGTTAAATTTGATCGGTCACAAGCCTGTTACATCTTGTTTAAAAATACTTGAAGATTCATTATTCGCCATATTGGACGCCATCTTGGATTACACGCTACTGGGTCACCGTGACCGATTTTCATGGTCATATTCGGGTTCAGCGACCCCAAATTAGTTAAATTTGATCGGTCACAAGCCTGTTACATCTTGTTTAAATATACTTGAAGACTCTCTTCGCCATATTGGACGCCATCTTGGATAACACGCTGCTGGGTCACCGTGACCGATTTTCATGGTCATATTCGGGTTCAGCGACCCCAAATTAGATAAATTTGATCGGTCACAAGCCTGTTACATCTTGTTTAAAAATACTTGAAGATTCTCTCTTCGCCATATTGGACGCCATCTTGGATTACACGCTACTGGGTCGCCGTGACCGATTTTCATGGTCGTATTCGGTTTCGGCGACCCCAAATTAGTTAAATTTGATCGGTCACAAGCCTGTTACATGTTGTTTAAAATACTTGAAGATTCACTATTCGCCATGGACGCCATCTTGGATTACACGCTACTGGGTCGCCGTGACCGATTTTCATGGTCATATTCGGTTCAGCGACCCCAAATTAGTTAAATTTGATCGGTCACAAGCCTGTTACATGTTGTTTAAAAATACTTGAAGATTCTCTCTTCGCCATATTGGACGCCATCTTGGATTACACGCTACTGGGTCGCCGTGACCGATTTTCATGGTCATATTCGAGTTCAGCGACCCGAAATTAGTTAAATTTGATCGGTCACAAGCCTGTTACATCTTGTTTAAAAATACTTGAAGATTCTCTCTTCGCCATATTGGACGCCATCTTGGATTACACGCTACTGGGTCGCCGTGACCGATTTTCATGGTCGTATTCGGTTTCGGCGACCCCAAATTAGTTAAATTTGATCGGTCACAAGCCTGTTACATGTTGTTTAAAATGAAGATTCACTATTCGCCATATTGGACGCCATCTTGGATTACACGCTACTGGGTCGCCGTGACCGATTTTCATGGTCATATTCGGGTTCAGCGACCCCAAATTAGTTAAATTTGATCGGTCACAAGCCTGTTACATCTTGTTTAAAAATACTTGAAGATTCTCTCTTCGCCATATTGGACGCCATCTTGGATTACACGCTACTGGGTCGCCGTGACCGATTTTCATGGTCATATACGAGTTCAGCGACCCCAAATTAGTTAAATTTGATCGGTCACAAGCCTGTTACATCTTGTTTAAAAATACTTGAAGATTCTCTCTTCGCCATATTGGACGCCATCTTGGATTACACGCTACTGGGTCGCCGTGACCGATTTTCATGGTCATATTCGGGTTCAGCGACCCCAAATTAGTTAAATTTGATCGGTCACAAGCCTGTTACATCTTGTTTAAAAATACTTGAAGATTCTCTATTCGCCATATTGGACATCTTGGATTACACGCTACTGGGTCGACGTGACCGATTTTCATGGTCATATTCGGGTTCAGCGACCCCAAATTAGTTAAATTTGATCGGTCACAAGCCTGTTACATCTTGTTTAAAAATACTTGAAGATTCTCTCTTCGCCATATTGGACGCCATCTTGGATTACACGTTACTGGGTCGCCGTGACCGATTTTCATGGTCATATTCGAGTTCAGCGACCCCAAATTAGTTAAATTTGATCGGTCACAAGCCGGTTACATGTTGTTTAAAATACTTGAAGATTCACTATTCGCCATATTGGACGCCATCTTGGATTACACGCTCCTGGGTCGCCGTGACCGATTTTCATGGTCATATTCGGGTTCAGCGACCCGAAATTAGTTAAATTTGATCGGTCACAAGCCTGTTACATGTTGTTTAAAAATACTTGAAAATTCTCTCTTCGCCATATTGGACGCCATCTTGGATTACACGCTACTGGGTCGCCGTGACCGATTTTCATGGTCATATTCGGGTTAAGCGGCCCAAAATTAGTTAAAATCGACACGTCAACAACCTTTATACTGTGATATTGTTAACTTCTGTATATAGCCGCCATATTGGTCGCCATCTTGAATATCTCGCTTCCCTTAAGGAATTCGGCTTCGTGACCACGATTTTCGGACTCAGCGGGGTCGATTTAGTCTAGATCCATCAAAACCTGGCCTGTTACATGATTTGCCGTTAGACACACGAAAATGAGCCCTTTTTCGATTTCGTGCCTTGACTATAAGCTCGTCGGTCTCGAGCTGGGTGCAGAATAGTGGTCCGCAAAGCGGCCTCAATTCAGAACTGTCAAAGCGGAACCAATATACTGATTGAAAAATGATGCCAATAAGTGGCAAGTATTGTAATCGATCTATAATTTATTTTGTCAGGAATAAAAAAAGAAGAGGGCGAGAAGCTTTTGAGGTATTCAAAGTCAACAAATCTTAAGAAAAGGGATTGTCATAGATTGTCGCTAACATTTCAATAACCGCTAAGTCTCACGCAAAACCTATATTTACAAATTGTTTACGACGAATTATCAGTAACTGTGAATGGTACCTGCTAAATAACATTGAATAATCTTACTCCTGTATTATCACTGCGCTTCAATGATACACAATCTCGTTCAGCAGCAAAAAATATGTCACGCTTGAGCTTGAACAAAGACTTCTACTTATGTTTACAGCTGTAGTGCAGTTGTATTAGTGAGGAACAGTGGGGATCATTCGGAAATCACGTTACGCATTCTGTCTTTTCAGCACCCAGGTCTCGAGATCAGCAAACAAAGTTTTCGTTTGATCTGTAAGTTTAGGGTGGGTACGGATTTTGAAAAGTTCTCAGATCAAGTTCTGGTGTGGTTCCCTTGTAGGGCATACCCATAGGACTCTCACGCCAAATTTCAGCTCATTTGATTGAAAACTGGCTTGTCTCAAGCGGGTTCAAGTTTACATGGAAATTACTATGGGACCATCCATAAACCACGTGGACACTTTAGGGAGGGTTGGTATGGCGATTGTCCACGCTCCATACAAAAAGTTTTTTTGTATGGACAATTGTCCACGAGGAGGGGGTTGAGATTACCAAAAAAAGTGTCCACGTGGTTTGTGGATGGTCCCTAGAAATTTTGAATTGTTCATTCATTCTCTACAGGCCTGTGGAAAACATGTAGAAACTTCTAGATGGCCAGAAATGAGCGGAATCGTCTGGAGAACAACTTCTAAGAGACCAGGTCGATTCGTTCAACCCCATCGGCTCAACGGCAATACATCCGGGTTTTCGAAACCAACGGTTTCAGCATCAAATTTTCTTAGCATGCTATGAATGCTTGATGAACACCGCGACGTCACATGTCGAACAGCTACCACGTGGACTAGCATCGCCTATAAAAATTACTTTTTATTACTTTTGAACTATAAAATTATAATTTATGGTGATCCTGATACTATTTAGCTGTATTCTGAACCTCCAAATAAGAAAAACTGTTATGGAGCAAATTTTACAATCACGTGGTAGTTGTTTGGCATGTGGCGTCGCGGTGTTCATCAAGCATTCATAGCATGCTAAGGAAAATTTGATGCTTTTCTGGGGGGAAACCGTTGATTCCGAAAACCCCGGATGTATTGCCGTTGAGCTCGATGGGGGATGAACGAATTGACCTGGTCTCTTAGGAAAGTTGTTCTCCAGACGATTCCGCTCATTTCTGGCCATCCTAGAAGTTTCTACATGTTTTCCCCAGGCCTGTAGGAGTGAATGAACGAAAATTCAAAATATCCCATAGTAATTTCCATGTAAACTTGAACCCGCTTGAGACAAGCCAGTTTTCAACCAAATAAGCTGAAATTTGGCGAGAGTCCCTATGGGTATGCCCTACAAGGGGAACCACACCAGAACTTGATCTGAGAACTTTTCAAAATCCGTACCCACCCTAGTAAGTATATTCAGCTATGTTATTAAAATGTGCTCGTATAAATGTTTTTCGGAAGTTAAAAATGTACTACGTATCACAGGTGTGCACAGATTCCCATACAAACTAAAATAAGCTTATAACATTAGTTTAACCGACTTAATAAGAATATTACCCCACTTCCCATCCTTTGAAGTATATGAAATTTATTAATTGAAACACCCCGCTTTCCATCCTTTAAAGGTTGTGAAATTTACTAATCAATTGCGATATCAGGTTAAAGCATCATGTACGGTTTGCTGAATTGAAGAAAAATCATCATTAAAAAATTTCGATGAAGCAACTTTTGAACACCAGTAGGGAAATAACTCAAATAAGTTCGCTCCAGAGAGCATCTGCGTTGCACTAGAAATTTCTGGAAAGCTCCAGTTTAACTGAACGTGAATCATCGCCAACTGAAAGTGCTTTTACTTGCACCATTTACTATCTGGGTGGTCAAAGGACGAACCTGCCGTTGCAAAGACCGTGACTCAGCTCGAGTTTGTTTGCGAAGAAAGTGGAAGCCATAAACAATGGGCGAGAAAAAAGGTAAAAGCAAAACGAACCAAAACCTTTCTGCTTTTATTTATTTGCGCCGCGTGTGCATATACCTAATAGCATAATGATGCGTCTAATAGCAAAACGATGAGAGAGCTTTCTGCTGGCGTGACGGCGAGCTTAGACGATCGTTTGCCAGGCCGTTTGCGTTCACATTTAATGTTGTTTGATGGGGTGTGCGGATAATTGCACTTGCGTTCAAGGTGAGAACAGGTGAATGTTCTTGAATGGTGAGCCGGTAAAAGTAGGAAATACATACTTTGAAGCTGCTGTTTTCTATTCTATGTATGGAAGATATTGTAGGATAAATGGCGTTTTATTTACATTCTTGTTTGATTGGTCCAAACATATTTATTTTAACTAATTTACAAAAATAAATAAATTTTAAAAAATAGATCAATACAACATTGAATATTAAAACAATAACAATCAAGATATAGTCAAAAGGGCGATACTTTGAAAAACTTAGTTTTTCAATTTAAAGACTTTTCGAGGCAGTCTCTCCGTCATCTTGGTCGAATCGAGACACATTGGGCAAATTTGGATTTTTGATTGAATGATGTTTGTTCAAAACCTTGGTTTCTTATTACATTATAACCACACCAAATAAGGCAGAAAGATCGTATCAGTTCATTTTATCAAAATAAGAGTTTTCAATTTTAGTATCCATGATAAATTACATAAAATCATAAAAACAAATTTAATGTCAAAAAACCGTTTCTAGCGCAATACTGATGCTAAATGTTTTAATTAATTATTGAATAAGAAATTTTGAGAAATCATGCGTGATCACGTGATGCTACTTCGACAACTTGAATATAGATGGTGCAAGTGATAGTTTGCTTCCGAAATTTGAAGAAAATTTGTTCCTGGTATCATGTCCGTTCGTCCGTGGGGTTGGGTCGTTAGCTCAATCCAGGTGTAGAAGTCGTCTCCCTGGGTCCTGCCTCGGTGGAGTCGCTGGTAGGCAGTTGGAATCACAATCCAAAGGTCGTCAGTACGAATCCCGAGGTGGATGGAAGCTTAGGTTTAAAAGAGGTTTGCAATTGCCTCAACAATCAAGCCTTTCGGACACCTAGTTTCGAGTAAGAATCTCGCCATCGTGAAAACCAAGGCAATGCTGTAGAGCGAATAATTTGATTTTTGATTTTTTGGAAATTCTGCCAAGACTGCAAAACTTAATTTATTGGGAAACAAAATATAAAAGTGCATAAAAACTGATCAAAATTTAAAGAACATTTTCTCACGCACATTATGAAAATTCACCTTTAATCTTCTGAAAAAGGAGTTTTTTTTTCTCGAATAACGTTTTATCATTGTTAGAAAATAAACATTATTTTTATGCATTGTTCCTTTTGTTCCAACGAGTTGTTTTTCTTACGGAATTTCACCACACCTTGCCTTAGAACGTGCTGATAACCCAAAATTCTGAAATCTGAATTAAAAGTCGTTTTGTTGCAATCTGTATTACGAGTCTACACTTAAAAGACCCGAAACAAGAATACCGTAAACTGGGGTGACTTTGATAGCCCGGGGTGACATTGATAGAAATTTGGTTTGGCCACTAATTTTGATACATCCAATATAACAGTCACATTTTTGCATATATGTTCGATAAGAAGCTATCCCTTAATGCTTACATACTCAAAATTCTCAAAAATGTTTAGATATTAATTTGACGGGCATTTGAAAAACCTATCAAAGTCACCCTGCTATCAAAGTCACCCCAGTTTACGGTACCACTTTTGCTGCCCATTAGGTTTTTCGTTCAAACATTTCCTCAGTTGTTACACCTGCTCTATCTTCCCCTACGCTATGATATTTTTAAACATTATCGATTGTAGCACAAGGTTTGTAGAACAAGATTTGTTAATAAAATATCTACTTCTGTTCAAAACTAAAAGAGGTATGCGCTATTTCCATAAAATTTAAAAGATTGAACCCAATCTTTAACATGATGAGACCGGCTACTGTGATGCTTGTGATAATATCAAGGCAAGAAATAATTAAAATAATAATGATCAAATTTTATTTATTTTTTTTTTTAGATTTACATCTAGGTATACAGCAATTCCATTTGAAAAGAGCCTAAACCGAAAAAAAAGTTCTCCAATCGGGCTCAATTTTTTTCTGGGGGTTCCTCGGCCAAAATAATTAGACCCGTATTTTTTGTTTGGCCATTAGGGTGACCTTAGAGCGTCCAATTTCCGCTGTTACAAATTTCCCGGAAACGGAAATTTTCAGCCATTTCGGAAATCCTGGGAATTCCTGAAATTTTAAATTTATTGAAAATTGTTATGATATTAAAATTAAAATTGTTTAATTAATATTATGCAACATAATTGTATAGCACATCAACATTAATGGTGTGAAGATCAATAAACAGCTTGACTGCATGTAAAAAATCATTCAAATGTAAGAAAATGTATTTTGGTATTTTTTTATGAGAAATTTTAAACTTGCCTCTATGACCAGTTTATTGAAATGAGAAAAAAAATGCAGAAATTATGTTATTCATGACAAATACTGGTTTCAACTCTTGAACAAATGGTAAAGCTTTTTAGTGTTGGTTTTACTCCAAACAACCCAATGTTTTCATAATTTGAAGCAAGCTTTAAATATATTTTTGCATTTTTGAGAACAAACAATAGAAAGTAATTTTCAATGATTTTTTTGTATTTTTGTGCAACATGATTAAAATTATACGATAAATTAACATCATTCCACGAAAAGTCTTCTATTTTTCACATTTAACCCTCTAACACCTGAAGTTGCGCCAGTGCTTCATAATTCTTTTACTTCAAATTGTAATTTCTTTAATACTAGGTGTTCAATCAATTGAATGAATTCTTTTTGTACAAATTCGATTTACATCTCATTTGATCATGGTCAACAAAAACGTAAAAAAAAATCTCAATTTTAATTTGGAGTTAAGGAGTTAATATTGTTTTGATGAAATAACATCAATCTGTTAAAAGCTTATCTAATTGTAATAATTTAATACTCATTAAGCAAGATCTATTCCCAGTTGCTTCAAAAATTAATATTATTAGAAATAATTCTGATATGTATCATTTTTCTGATACTCTGATTAATTATATATAAACCAAACAATACATTTAATTGAACAAAATCATGTTGAGTTTGTTCATTTATTATTTTTTCAGAGCATTTTCAAAAAATAGTTCCAAAAATTTAAGAAAATGTATACTTCCGCTTGAATTTCGGAAATTCCTGAAATTTACAAATTTCCCGGGAAACGGGAAATATTTTTTCGGGAAATCCGGAATTTTTCTAGGGACGGGAAATTGACGCTCTAGGTGACCTACATATTGCTAGGCTGGTTCGAAAATGGCAACTTTCGTCATTTTTGCAAAACCACTTTTTCAAAAATCATATCTCCGCGCCATTTCATCCGATTTTAGCTGTCTTAGACGCAAAGAAAGGTGATGAGTTTGGCTATTTGAAAAATAGTAAGAAGTTCCAAAAATCTAGCTTGACTAAAAAGTCGTTTGAAAACTTAAAATGGCGTTTTGACCGTGTCTGGACCAAAGAGCCTATGTCTGAAAATATTTTTATCGGATACCTCGAAAATTTCACATAACATATAAAAATTGGCGATGTCGAACCGTACGTTTCCGAGATATGATTTTTTGAAAATAAAAACTAGGTTTTTTGACGCACCGCGCGCAAAAACAGGAAAATGACGAAATCGGCAAAAAATCAACTTTTTTCACTAAAACTAAAACTAAAACTGCGATAACTTAAAAAAATCAGCGATGACCTATACATGTCTATCAAAATCAAAATTTTCGTAATTGAAAGACGCAGCTTTCGGTACCCAGCGATGACCTATACATGTCTATGTATAGGTCATCGCTGAAATTTTTAATTTATCGCAGTTTTAGTGAAAAAAGTTGTTTTTTTGCCGATTTCGTCATTTTCCTGTTTTTGCGCGTGGCGCGTCGAAAAACTCAGTTTTTATTTTCAAAAAAATCATATCTTGGAAACGTTTGGTTCGATATCGCCAATTTTTTGCTATGTTATGTGAAATTTTTCGAGGAATCCCATAAAAATATTTTCATACATAGGCTTTTTGGTCCAGACACAGTCAAAACGCCATTTTAAGTTTTCATACGACTTTTTCAAAAGTTAAGCTAGATTTTTGGAACTTCTTACTATTTTTCTCAAATATCCAAACTCATCACCTTTCTTTGCGTCTAAGACAGCTAAAATCGGATGAAATGGCGGAGATATGATTTTTCGAAAAAGTGATTTTTGCGAAAAATGACGAAAATTGCCATTTTTCAAACCACCCTAGCAAGATGTAGGTCACCCTAATGGCCAAACAAAAATACGGGTCTCATTATTTTGGCCGAGGAACCCCAGAAAAATTTTGAGCCCGAATGGAGAACTTTTTTTTCGGTTTAGGCTCATTTCAAATGGAATTGCTGAATACACATTGTTGTTAGAAAAGTTTGATTAAAAAATTTCTTTCGGTAAAAATCATAGTTTTCAGAAAATATAGATATCTTCTGAAAAAAAAACTTCAAGCTCGATTTCATAAGTATCATAAGTATTCATAAGTATGCTATGTATCACAAAATGCTTTACACATCACTAAATTTGCGAAATAACAATGAATTTATGAAAATATTTTTATTCTAAAACTTTTTCGTCTGTGTTTCCGAAATTTCTCATTTTTAAGAGTTTCCTCAAATATTAGGGGAAATATACCCATTTTAATCACACTAAGCCGTTCGACCAATTCTCATCACTTTTGCCGTTTTCGGCTATTAAATCAACATTTTCAGATGTATCAACAATGAAGAGTTGCTTGCTCACTTTTATTTGAGCTATTTATTGATTTGAAACAGCCAAAAGCACTTTATTTAAGCTGTAATTCATGATCAAAGTGCTGATAGGCCGATAATAGAAATAGGCTGAGAAAGGGTATAGTTCCCCTACGTCCAGAGATTTTCGGGACAACCCAAAACAAGAGAGTTCAAAAGCTGCGCAATTTCTTGTACAATCGACAATTTAAAATTTTAACGTTGAAATGAAGCCTCTTACCGGTTAATAAGTGTTTCCATATTATGGTTTATTCACATTCAATGATTCATGCTCTTTTCCATTAAATTTAAACCAACGATTTCAGCGCAAGTACCGTAAACTGGGGTGACATTGATTGGTTGAAGGTTTTTTTTCAAAATGAAATATACGAATTTAATACAAACGAAGTGGGATCTTTTAAATATGTTCAAAGTGTCATTTTTTCTCAATGAAAATTAATTCGAATGGAAAACGAACTGTATAAGCGTTTTTTTGGTTGGTAATTTTACACTTAAAACTGTTGATATATGTTTCTAAATAACAAGTGTTATTGAAACAGAATTTAAAAATATCTTTAGATTTTGGGCATTTTCTATAGAACTTGGAAAATATTCAATTTGTTTGATTCATGTTACAAAATTAGTTTTATTTCCATGAAATAATACTTTTAATCAATTACATAACACACATTCTCTAGCGACATAACCGACACGTTTTGGCTGATAGCTCTTACATTTAAGTTATTGTTTCGTTGTTTTATTGGTCCAATCATCAATTGAAGCTAGATTAACAATTATAAATGTTAATAACTAATTTGTATGAAACCAAAAAGGGTCGAAATTTCGATATTTCTCACTCCGTTGCAACGTCACGGAGTAATCGATGTGTCAAATGAAAAGTTCGACTTAAAATTAGTTTTTCATAGTCAAGCCGTTGCAAATATTTTTCAAGGTTTATGTAGTCCGAAAAATCATGGAACAATTTTTTTTTTTTCAAAAAACTTGAAAAAAATTAAATGAAAATAGAAGTCAAATCAACTTGAAACAATCTAAAACGCATTTTTCTGCATTGATAATCATATTTAACATGTTTGGACTGAATTTAAAACCGTTTTTTTTTTAATAAAATTTTCGTCAATACTTAGGTATTTTGGAAACTAATGATTGCAGTGGTGGTCAGTGGTCAGATGTATAAAGCATTTTTAACACTTTTTTCATTCAAATTTTGAAACCATGGCTCGTAAAATCAATGTTTAATTTTTTTACACCCCCTTTGATCAGAGTCGAGGGACATAAGCATCGATAAATATTTGCAACTGCTTCTCTGCCCATGTTCGCATAAACATCCCATATGCAAAACAGCAAGCTGAGAAAAAGCATTTGAAGTTTGCCACATACATAAGGCTACGTGTTAAATTTTCGCGAAAAAACTGGATTTCCTCCTGATTTCTAGAACAAAGTACTGGATGGTATAGGCTGTTTTGAAAGAGCACACGATTTTGAACCAAACTGCATCAATAACTCGAAATCGATGAAGATGCATATGGGACATTTATGCGATCAGGGGCAGTTCACTATTTGTAGAAAATTCAATTTCCAATCCGAATCGGTAATAACGTTTAAGTTTGCGACAGGTTTTGCTATCATACGACACATATTTCGATAAATTTAGACGGAATGTGTTATATACATTATATTAAAATTTAATAAATTCAGTAAAACATCAATTTAACTGTATTTTTTTTAAACCAAGCATGGCCAATTTGACGTCATCAACCAAGGCTCATATAAGGCTGAGATTTGTATGAAACACAGTAACTACCAAAGTCACCCCGGTTTATAAAGAACAACAATTAACATGGACATTGTGTGGTCTACCCCATGTTTTAATCATTTTTAAAAATATAAATCTTGAAGCAAAAACCTTTTGAATTATTCTTCTCAAATAAATTGAAATCCTCTTAATTTCTTCCCGGTTTACGGTATAAATAATTGTGATCCGCAATTGATTTTGAAATAAAACATTCAACTCACCCAATGACTCTCGATCCCTGTCCAGGCCAACAACCCTCAGCCCGGGCTGCTCATCCTCGCTGCCGTCCAGGGCTCCGAACGGAAACTCCGCCGGCTGCCTGGAATTCGGTTCATCACGATCGTTACTAAAAGGCCAACTAAAGCCAAAGCTACTACCGCCGACGCCGCCACCGCCGACTTCCAGCAGACCACCAATGTTGTGCGATGATGATGATGATGATTCTTTTAGTTTTTGGAAGTTTTTGCGCCAATTTCCAAAGTCTTCATCGAACTGATGGGTTAGTCTGAGGGCGTCCTCGTCGTCGAACAAGCTGCATTTTTTTTGGCCATCGTAAGCAAGTTTAGGAATGGTTGGTATGATGCCGGGTGAGAGTAGTGTGAGGCATTTGATTTATTTTTTAATAACATAATGATGTACGAATCAACAAGGGCAATTCAAAGATTGGATAATAAACGCAAATGCGAGTTACGAGCTATCCACACAAGTGGCAATTGGCAAAACTTGTGATAACAGTAAGTGTGTCAACTTGGGGTTAGAATAACTTCACATTCTAAGAATTACACATGCAATATAAAACTTTTTCCTAACGTTGAGAATGACTAAAATTTGATTTCAATCAAAACCGTTGCTAAATTTAAACTATAGTTAAAAGCGACACGTGTTACTTAGCGTTCACATCCTGTACTAAGCTCTTTCAATTAGTAGCAGTGTTGTTAGTAATCGTCTAGCCCAAAGCGCTCTACACTATTGTCTGTTGCCCGTGAGCTCGGGATATATAAAAATTAGCGCCATCGTAGCGAGTCGTAATTATTTATTATCCAATCCAATTGCCGCCTACTGCAGGCGATTAAGATGATCGAGATGGAGATTAGTAAGTAAGGTGCACTGCGTGTAATAAAACCGAAACAAGCGAATTAATTACTCGAAACATCTCGCTGAGCCGAGGATCGTCACTAAAAGCACTAGCGAAATCGGACGAAAGCTTTTCATCCTCTCTCTCTCCCGAGTGGTTTTGTGGGTGGTGGAATTTCACTTCTTGGAAATATCACACTTCTCCTTTTTCTTCACTTTTCACCACTAATCACACTGTAGGGCACAACACACTATTCAAACGTTCGAAACTATGCTTCGCTGCCCACGATCGATCTTGATCCGCCGAGACTTGAACTGCAACTGATGAGCAGCTCCGGTTCGGCGGATGTATTTATAACATTTGGCTCGTCTGCACAGGGTTTGTATAGCTGTATTTTTGTCCGGGCATATAAAATAAAGAAGAAAAAATAACAATAATAATACACATTTTCATAAAAAGGCACAACAACAACAACAAACGTGTGGTGAATGTTTCTAGAAGATCACCAACACTCGCAGTCGCAGCCACACCAACTTCGTCATATGGTTTTGAGGCAGGCAGGCAGGCCGGTTTGTTTGAGCTTTTTCCTTTCGCTGATCTTCACGCTTGGACTGGAGTTGATATTCTTGGGCGGGTGCGGTGATCGCCCGCTCGGTCATCATTTAGGTTCCGAAGAAAGTACAGTCAAGCCGGGCTAATTCGGTATTATTCGATAAAAGAATAGCTATTGACACGGACGTCGTCCGTGTTTGTAACAAATAAATATACGACGTTGCATTAGTTAAGGCACGCGATTGCTCTTAGGCCAATCCTTTGCCCGGCAAGAAGCGTTGAATAACATCAAATTTAAAATAAAATCTGACTAATAAGAGATTTGTTTGAATCTTTATTTCGAGAAAACCCGCTCAAACCAATACAGGGGTACAGCATCTAACTCCATCGTGCCTCTAATGTAGTCATATTAACACTTTGACGTTCAATTACAGCTCATAAAAAGCGTTTTCAACAGAAATCGAGTGATAAATAGCTCAATTGGAAGTAAGCAAACAAGTTTCTATCAACAGTTTTACAAAATTAGTTGTTTAAATAGCGAAAATCAGCAAATTGGATGTGCGAGTGCTTAACCTGCCAAACATACGACTCATACGAGAATTTCCTCTACTGCCGTTCTACGCATCATTCGAGCCAAACATTTCATTAGGGCACAACACCGAAAACCACGATTCGAGAAAATCGCTGGCAAAGAGTGGACAACTTGTTTCAATTCCTATTTAAAAAGAAAGCTTGACTGCTGGTATTTTTACTGATGATACGATAAAACACATCACTATCCTCAACTCTGCCTTAATCGGGAGTATCGGGGCCGGCATTTACAAAGCGGATTCAGTGACAGTTTATTAATCAAATTAATATTTACATGTTAAGGTTAATGTTAACGTTCCATAGGTTGCCTTCCTAAGGTGTCGTGATAAGGTCCAGTTTGTGACGATGCACTAAAAACCGAATCAACGTAACACCTTATAATGTGGCCCTCTTAAACCTTGCGGTTTCGTCAACGGATCCACTGGCGTGTATCGTTCTTTTTGCGACAAGACGCCGCTTCCCGGGTCTCCTAAGTGTGAAGGTATGGCACGGGGAGAGGGCACCGGAAACCTATATTTACACTTAGAATTTTTTGCGTCCACCTCGGGATTCGCGACCTCTGGATTTTGAGCCCAGTGCGCGGGCCGATTGATCCACATAGGCACACACTATACCTTCCCTTTAATAAGCAATCGAATCCAGGAGGGAAAATATCACCAGTTGTGTTGGTCCGAGCCGGGATTTGAATCCCGATCTACCGCTTACGAGGCGGAAGCGTTACCACTGGGCTACGTGGATTCTTAGTTTATGTTGATTTTCGCAATAAAACTCATAACTTTAAAATTCTCGTTATTGGGCCTTTTTAACTTTCCAACTGTTGTTCTTAATGGGCCCTTTCTAAATGCAATTTCGAAGAGAACTGGAAGGGCACTAAAGCGCTGTCACCTCGACGTCGTCGTGCTATCTTGTCGCACCCGCCATTTTGACGTTCCGAGAAAAACGCGTTTTAATGTTTGACCTTGAATATACAAAAACGAGAGCACGCAATGTAAACAATAACAAACACGTTTTGTTTGGCTGACCATTCTGTGCATTGTCCCAAAGTTTTATTGAAGTTGGTTGCTGGAGTCCCGAGTTATAATTACAAATGTTTTCGGTAGTCTAACTTGTACGTGCGACAAACGCATCCTGACTTTCCTGGCCTGAAATCCCTTTGGCCTTTTGTCGCACTTACATCAATTTTCATGGAGTGACAAGATAGCACGACAAGATTGAAACTACTTTCATATGTAAAGTGACAAAAATGCACGGAGTTTTTTCGGTTTTTGTTGAATATCTCAGGATTGAAATCGAATTTTGGGGATCTGTGAAGGTCAAAAGGTGAGGCATTGTGAGCTGCACAAAATGGCGTTCTTAACTCAATTTGGCCCAAAATCACGTACGACAAGTTAGCACGATGGCGACGACCTGATTGTTGTTTTTGGTGATGTAAATGGGTCTTTTTGTTTAGTTAGGAGCAATTCCATGTCAAATAGGGAATCGGTTGTACCCGACCCTCTCCGATTCCAATGAAACTTTTTAAACATGTTATCCTACGCTCATATAAGCCATTTTTGTGTATATGGAGCCAGTTACACTCGATAATGACATTTGAGAAGGGCGTAAGTGTTTTAAATATTTTTGTATTTCGTAATTTAAATATAGCTGTATCTCGAAGCCGTTGCATCGTAGCAAAAAGTGGTCAAAGACAAACTTGTAGGAAATTTGACGGCCTTTCCGAAAAAAAAAATACACTGAAAGAAAAAAACACTTCACTTTTATGAGATTTTTTGATTTTTAAGATTAAAAGTCAAATTTGAGGGTGAGCCCGAGATTTTTTTTCGTTCAAAATTGTTGTGAATATAGCCTAAGACGTTACAAAAAGACTCACGAAAAATGCAGGATGGAGCAACGCACCTAAAAGAATACAAAAATCATTTACTGAAACAGTTTTTTTTTTTTCAAAATGCTCTAAACATTAAAATTTTCAAAATCCGAACACGAGAGTCAATTCTCCAGACAATTTTATATAAAAGTCTCCATATTGACCACTGTCCTAAGTCCAATCTTTGTAAAGTTACAGTGGTTTTAAAAATAAAAATGTTGATAAAATAGGTTTTTTGATGGTTTTTCGCAATTTCTATATAACAGACTTGTTTTATCAGTCCCGAAAATATTTTTACCGGAAAACTTGTCCAATTTCCCATAAGTTTGCCTTTGACCACATTTCAATTGGATGTATGGGCTTACAGATATATTCTATAGAAAGTTCCTCCACCACGAAAGACTAAGGAAAAAGAAAAAGGCACAATTGAACTTTTTTCTGGTTTGGAGTGAACATTGTTATGTGCCCTTTTGTGTTTTAGATTTTTTCAATAGAAAATTGTTTGCTATCAATCTGATTCTTGGAGGGCATGTAAGGAGTGTACTAATGAATTGAATAGTGAAATAATCCCAAATGTTTACGTTTTGGTTTTGTGCCCTAATGAAATGTTTGGCTCGAATTTTCCCATGTCATACTTTAAGAGAAACACATAAAAACAATTACTTTGTTCTGAAACTCTTTGAAAACAACACCAAGCCTGTTTGTCTCGTCGTTGCATTTCTACGCTTAATTGTCCTACCATTTTTTTTCTTTAACGGAACCATTAGTTTTGCGAAGTATTATATAGCAAGAGGACAACAACTAAGAGCGATAAACTACTAACTGGGGTGATTAGGGACATATAGGGTAAACAGAGACCCACGGGACAACTACAGAAATCGGTCGAAAAATTTCAATCGAGTTTATCTCAGTTGCACTTTTTTGATCATGGGACAATTATGCGTAGAACGGCAATATAGGTAATCTAAATTAGGATTTTTGCATATTTATTTGAAGAATACGTTGAAACGTTTGTCTGTGGGTTAACTTCCGTTCGAAAATAATTATTATCACTTAGAGGTGTAATAGTTTAATTTGTGATTTTTGAATACAAATCTGAAGTCTTTTTAAAAGGGTCCTATTTTTGTATTTTTTTTGTTTATCTTTCATTATTAAAATATACATAAAATAATACATTTTTGATACAGAAAAAATCGAAATAAAATTAATTTGTTGCGTTTAGCTGCAGTTTAACTAATTAGAAATTAAATATTTTTTGACAATCAAAATGGGTTTACAAAGTTCAAAAAGTTTTTTCGATGTAAGAATTTTCTCTACAAATCTTTTGTTAGAAATATTGTTTTCAAAGATCGATCCACCTAAATCTAAAATTCTAAAATTTAAAAACAACTCAGGTTTCACCCGAGGCTTCACTTATTTTGATTTATACAGATTCTGATTCAGGCCGGTAAAACACTACTTTCAACGTTTAAATCTCTGATGGGGCATCTCGGTTTAGGGTTCGTGCATAAACCTCGTGGCCTTTTAATTTGTTTTTTTCGGACAAATTGTCCCATGCAATTTTTTGAAGATTCTTATTTTTTTTATCATTTTCAAGTTTAGTTCGCCTTATCCAGGACCAAAAATGATTTTCTCAGGCAGGGCAAAAACGACGAAGTTGACTTTATAGCTGCCGGCCACCATTGCTAGTACCAACCACTAGTGTCTTCCTTTTATTTACAAGGACTTCGCCGCCCTGGACTTATAAGTGTATGAAAGTATGGCACGGAGCGACGGCGCCGAATACCCATATTTACACAAAGAATTTTAGAGCGCCCGCCGCGGGATACGAACCGGCGACCTCTGGATTGTGAGTCCAAGGCGCGGTCCGATTGGTCCACACGGGCGGGACGACGGGACGAGGGCAACCTGCCTAAAAACTCATGATAATCTAAAGCATGAAGGAATTGTAAAGAGTTCAAGTAATTCTGCATAGTTCCACCCAAAGCTGTTCTGAGAAGAAGTCCTTCCAAGCCAAGAAGGAAAACAACATATACTGGCAAGCTCAGCAACAACTTGTCTCAAGACTCACATTCCGTCATTTTTAGAGACATTCTGAAATTTGATTGGATAATTCTGAAAAAAACGAAACTATTGGCACTACGCCCCGGGGCATGGCCTTCCTCTAACGTGGGATTTCTGCTCCAGCGCCTCTGACGAGACAGGAGAAACCGGGACCGACGTTTTACTTCACCATCCGATAGAAGCTCAGTGGATAAGGCGGGAATCGAACCCGCGTCTCATAGCATCATCGGGATCGGTAGCCGAAGCCGCTACCCCTGCGCCACGAGACCCACCATTAATTCTGAACCGAAAAGAAAATATACATAGTTTATTTCCAAATTGTGTATTATTCTATGCTATTTATCCGAGTCAAATCTGGTTTATGGTTGTCAAAATTCCACTGTACACAAACACCGAAAGTAAAAATGCACATGACACTATTTTAAACATACAGCTCACAGGATCAATCTACTCGTACCAATGGAATTTTCAATGTGCCCTAAGTCTAGTTACTGGCGAAATCGACCAACACGTCACGTCACAGAAGCCGCCCGCCCAGATATCAGTTGCTGCTGGAGAGGAACTTGTACTTGTAGTTCAAAATCCACGCTATGCTGGAGAACAGAATCGCAGCCGTCGCGAATATGACGCCCCGGATCTTCCAGTGCTGGTTGCTGTCCTGCAGCACGCCGAGAATCTTCAGCGTTTGCTCCTCCGTGTCCTGAAGGGTACCTGTTTGAGAATTGGGAGGGGGCGTTAGTTTGAGCGTATGTTAACAATTCCATTGCATACGTACCTGAGTTTTCAATCACAAAGTGAGACTGGCCACATTTCTGCTCCAGCGGCATTTGCAGCTTGATGCGCTTCTTGGCGTCGGCCTCCGACAAATGGTTCCGATCCATCAGTCGGGTGAGCTGAATGTCTTCTTCGCTATTGTAGGGGAGGTCGTGTAAGCGTTTGAAACCAAGAAATTCAACAATGCTTACCATGTAACCGTAATGATTTTATGGATATAGCTAAGCATAATGCCAGTCTCGAACAGCAGTGGAAGATCGAGCACAACAAAGTTATGGCCCAGGAAGAAGCACTTGATGACCTCCTTGTAGACGACTCGATGGATCTCCGGGTGGGTAATTTCGTTGAGAATGGTACGCTTCTCCAGGCTGTCGAAGATAAGCTTTCCCAGTGCTTCTCGGTTTAGCTCGCCGCTGTCGGCGTGAAATACACCATCTCCAAAGGCGGCCTTAATTTTATGCCACGCTGGTTTGCCCGGTTCCACGACTGAAAGAGAATCGAACCAAACATTATCATCTGTTGTTTAGTTAAACACTTGAAAAGTGTTATGCAATGATGAGTTAGTACGAGTTCATTCATTTTGCTACTGTGAAAGCAGTTTCAAACAGTTATATCACTGCCTTAGATTGATTAGCAAAAATGATTTTGTTTTCACACCTCTAATCAATGCGTAAGCTGAATGAGTGACAAGAAGAAGCTTCTTTTATCGTCATACGTGCCCACGACAAAGCTACTAATCTCACTAACTAAGTATGCAAGTTTTGTTACTTACCAAGCCTAGCAATTGCATCGGTGTCGATAACAGGGATTCCATTCTGTTTGAACACTTTTGAGACGGTACTCTTGCCCGTGGCAATGCCTCCGGTTAATCCGACAAGAAACATGCTAAAAATCCTTGAATTGAATTACTTTTGATTAAGTGATATTACAATGTGGGCGGCGGTTCTACAATGAATTTGTGATCCACGTGAAATCACTACAGGCAAAATTCAACCCACTTTCACACTACACACAAAACTGATATCTTCCAACTAAAGTAACTGCACTGTAATCAATCAACGTTAAAAATCCGATCTAAACGCGATCAAATTAACACACAAATCAAAGGACTCGGTTTTTTCCTCCTTCACCTAATCGAAATATCGCATGTAATGCCTGTAGACGAGCTAGCATAAAAATATTTTCCTTATGCAGCTGTCGTCCGTGTGACAGCCAACAGCAGTGTAGCGGTTTGACAGCTGTTTTTAAAGAGACGGGGCGTATTCGTATCCTTAGCTGAAATTTGTTGGTACATTTTTGTTTTAGACCGTCGCACATATTTTTCAGAGTACATAAATACTTATTCGAAAAAAAGGAAAAAAATCTAAATTTCCATTAGAAGAAACATATCTACTGTGCAAACTTCTTTCCTTTTTTATTAATCATTTTGAGCTACTTTTGTTCTATAATAAACTTTACTTTACATACATTTTTTTAAGTATTTCATCATTTTTTGCCTTTCTTACTAAAGAAAGGTGTAGGTTTTTAATGTTTATTTGCATTTATTTTGGTTAGTTATAATTTTTGGGCATTTCCATTTTTACATCCTCCAAATATTATCTATTGCTTTTTTTTTATTTTACCCTTTTAATATTTTTATGGTCACTTTTTTATTTTTGAATTGAAATTTAATCATTTGCTTTTAAAATGCGAAAAGTTTAGTTAAAACATAGTTTGGGGTAAAACTAAAATTATTCTGTAATTCTGTAATTGCATTATTTATAATTAGTTTGGGACAAAACAGTTTCATGTAATATATTGTGAACATTTACCACAAGAGCAATGTTATCAAATAGGTTCCAAAAATCGCTATGTTTAAAAAAAAAATCTAAAATAAGTTCGAATTGCTCCCTATTAACTTCAAATCAATAATGTTATGTATTTGTATTAATCCAGGAATACGCTATATTCATAGACAACATTTTAAGGTTTTCAAAATGCAATTGGCATGTGCCTGGATTTTTAAAGATTTTTTCTCTCAGAACAAGCTAAAAAAAGAATATCGCAGTACCTCTGATCAATACTTCTTGCTGAATGATTTAGTTTTTTGGATAACAAGTTTTTCACTCGAGTGCCCATTAAAGCCATACAAAAAATACAATGGTTTAAAAAATTCAGAATTTTCAAAAATATTTTCAAATTTTTTTTCTCTTCAAACTTAAGAGGCAGTATTTGTAAATTCTGCTCGGTTTGTTCTAGAGGTCGTATCGAGGTGCTCCGATTTGGATGAAACTTTCAGCGTTTGTTTGTCTATACATGAGTTGAACTCATGCCAAATATGAGCCCTCTACGGCAAAGGGAAGTGGGGTAAAACGGGCTTCGAAGTTTGAGGTCCAAAAAACCTTAAAAATCTTAAAATTGTTCGCATTTTCGTAAAACTTCATCAATTCCAACTCTCGTAGATGCATTTGAAAGGTCTTTTGAAGCACTTCAAAATGGGCCATAGACATCCAGGATTGGTTTGACTTTTTCTCATAGCTTTTGCAAATTACTGTTAAAAATGTATTTTTTTAAAACCTTAATATCTTTTTGCAACAGCCTCCAACACCCATACTCCCATAAGTCAAAAAAATAGGTAATTACATGGACTAAAAGACTACGGTATTAACTTTTTGGCCAATCGCAGTTTTTCTCATAGTTTTTCGATTTTTCTACAACAAACATTTTACAACTTTAGTTTTTGCCCTGCAGGCAGGGTGGCCACCAGATTTCGATTTTCAATTTCCCGGTTTTTTCCCGGTTTTTTCCCGGTTTTTTCCCGGTTTTCTCCCGAGACCAGAAGGAATTTTCCGGAATGTTTTTAAACCAAATTACAATGTTTTTTAGGCTAACGTTAATATCATCATACTTTTTGAACGCATACATTTGGTTCAAAGTTTGAATTCCTCAAGAAAACTTTCAAATCTTGAGTAAAAAGTAAGTAAGTTGTAAACGAAGCCGTTTTTATCTGTTATCAATCAAACCTCTAATTTTCAAATTATTGGGTTGTTTCATCAAAAGTCGTTTTTATTTTTTAAATAAGATAAACTATAAATAGAATTTATTAATTTTGTAAAATAGATTTACAAAAATATATTGTTATCAACATTGATGTAAATGCTCGTTAATTTTCTTTGAAAAAAGGTTTTATGAATTCAAAAAGAACAACTCTTCCAAGAATTATCAAGTTCTGCGATTTTTTTTAATTATGTGAGTACTTTCTTTTTAACCAAAAAAGTCTTTTTGCATCATTAGTCCAAACAAAAATGTATACACTTTGGCAGCAGCGCAGGAAAAGTGCCATACAAATGTAAAAAAAAATCGATACCTTGAAACTTTCTTTTTAGAATAATTTTAATAAAAAATACTTTCTGAAAAACCCAAAACACATCATGGTAAAAACAATTAAAATATTATCGTGCTGTGATTTTTTCAACAACACATAAGGCGGGTACACATTTTATTTAAAGTTTTTGTTGCCCCGAAAAATCAGGGGACAAAAAAACATTTTTTTTTTCAAAAAACATCAAAATTTCAATGGAAATTTAAGTGCAATCAGCTGAAATCAATTTAAAATGCATTCCCTTGCGTCTTGAATCATTTTTAAGCATGTTTGAGTTGATTTGAAAATCTCTTGAATTTTTGAAAATTTTTGATCTTTAGTTTTTTTTTCGTTAATTTTTTTTGTTTTCGTCAAATCTTACATTTTTTGAAGACTAATGATTGCAAAACAACTGAACTAGCGTAAAATGCATTTTTTTTAACACTTTTTGCATTAAAATGTTGAGACTATGGCTTGTTCTTTGAATTATTTTTTTTTTTAGATTTAAACATACTACACATATTTTTTTGAAGTTGTAGCTATTTTCAATTAAAAAATAATTCTATTTTATCTCTAAAAAATCAAATGGTTGAGAATTCTTTACAGCATTCTTTTTTGAACATTTTTGATCCATTCTTTTGTTGCTGAGACACAGGCCAAGAAAAATATTTTAAAAGAGTGTATTTTGTGTGACAATTTGAAGGAAAAGTTTTGATCTTTAAATTTAGAGAGATATTTACTGTAATGTTGTTTTCGTACCATGATATCCATATTTTCCACTTACAAAAAAATCCCAATTCTAATTTTATGCAAAACTAATATTTTAGCAAAGATAGGGTAAATGTCCGCCATTACGGGGTTTGTCTTCCGGACCCCCTGAGACCGCTCGTGGTACCCCCAGGGGTTCATGTACCCCAGGTTGAGAACCGCTGGTAGAGCAAACATTTTGCTTTATTCAAAAAAAAACAAATTCGCCTGGTAAAAGTATCATAGGATACAACAGAAAAAAAATCCATAGCCAAGAAGCATGAGTCTATCACACAAATTCAAACATAGATTAAGCGAATTCTTCATTTAGAATAACAGGAATAATATTCTTATTGAGAAAAGAACATATTGAATACATTAAAGAGGCTTTTGTCAAATTTTAACGAAACTTAAAATGTTTTCCCGGTTTGTCGGTCGAATTCCCGAGTTTTTCCCGGTTTTCTCCCGGTGGATAAAAATCCCGGTTTTTTCCCGGTTTTCCCGGTTTTTTCCCGAGGTGGCCACCCTGCCTGTAGGCCTCCATAGCGGCACTTTTTTGTCTCAATTTTATCATATCCGGATACCTCGGTAAATTTCACGTTAGTTAGAAGTATTGGAGTGGTAAATTTGATTTAAAAAATAATTAAATAAAACATTTTTGAAAAAAAGAAATAGATCTTTTTTACTCTGAGATCAATACGTCAAATGCTGTATCAAGTAGGCGAAAACCTGTTTCACCCCTAATCCAACAAATTGTAAAATAGTAGTTTATGCAACAAGTTGCAAAAAGAGGATTTTTTCAGCACGAGTCGTACATTTATCTAACGAGGTTCACTGAGTTAGATAAATACGACGAGTGATGAAAAATCAAGTTTTGCAACGAGTTCCATACAACGTTTTTTGCAATTCCGAAAAACACCCTTTGGACAGAATTATAGGACAAATGTCCATTAGGGTGCCCAGAATATGGGACTTTTTTTCAAAACCTCGCTCCACAAGCTGCCACACTCAGTTTTTTATGCTGAACTTCGGCAGAATTCTGCCGAAAACAGAACAACTGAGCGCTCGGCAGAGAGTTCGGCAGAAAATTCATCTGCCGAAGTCTCGGCAAAAATAATTTTGACAGCCAGCTTTTGTGCCGAAAATCTCGGCATCCCTGAAACGAATTCAACCGAAAATCTCGGCATTTATCATAATAAAATCAAATCGAGATTCTCGCAATTAATTTAAAGCTTTAAAACAATATGCATGCATGCTTTTTTATATTTATTGCTCTTTTTATGTATAATCTAATACAATCTGAACCAGAATGAATCCTATACTTCTACCAAGCACCATCGTCATGCATTTCCTTGGTAAAAGCTGCAAATGAAAGACCCTTTAGATATTATTTTTCCTAACAGATGTTATTAAAAATGTTTACCTTTCAAGTAGAAATCCAAGCAGAAATCCTGTAGAAATTCAAGTATAAATCCCGATTTATCCAAAGTTCCGGAACTTAGTTCAGTGAGCACTACTCATATCGAAAACAAATATGGCTACCTCAACATCTAACCGAACAGCTCGGCACTTTCTAGCAAATTTGACAGTTGAATTGCCGAACTCGGTAGATTTTGGACATGCCGAGATTTTCGTTAAATTTAACTGACGAACTTCGGCATTTTGCTTAGATCTGCCGAACTATCGGTTAAATTTAACCGAGAATATTGGAACAATGAATTTTCTGCCGAGATTTCGGCAGAATATCACTTTGCCGAGCACGTTCGGCAGATATTTCTGCCGAAGTCGAATCTTCATTCTGAGTGTGTGAATATTGTTCCTTGACCTATTTTAGGACTCTGGGCCAAATATGAGCAAAATCGATCATCATTTACCCATTGATACTCGGAGGTGAAGTTTGTATGGGAAAAATCGAAAAAATGTATGGAAAACTCAACTGTTTTACGGTTTGGTCTGCACGGTGCGCTGCTTCCATCCAAATATTCTCAAAAGTGAGATTCTTATTAAAAATTTAATGTTCTACAACTTTGTAGAACATGCCAAAGCCGTAAAACCTGATCCTGAAAAGTTATTAGCGATTTATAAAACTCATTTTTGTATGAAAAACATTTTTTTCGCCAACTTTAGGCTCGGGTATCAATGGGTTAATCTCATCCAATTTCGCTCAAAATTTACACAGATGCTTAAAATAACCCTAAAAACCGTTTTTCGCTTGTGGAGCAGGGGGTCATTTTTTCTGGGCACCCTAATGTCCATGCATTGAGTCAATGAATCGTTCAAATCAAAAAAATGTTGAAAAGTATAACTTTTCCTAACAAGTGCTGAAAAGTTCAACTTTTCAGCACCCATTTCAGTGCTGAAAAGTAGAACTTTTCAGCATTTGTTTTGAAAAGGGTTACTATTCGATTCTGTTATTTTTGGTACAGAAAAGTAGGCTGTTTCGTCGTTCAAGAATGACAGAAAAAGTAAGTAGTTTCACGACGGAATTGCAAAAAAAAAAATTAATAATTCATTCTAAATGGCATTTTTTCCAATCAAATTTACCACTCCAATACTTCTAACTAACGTGAAATTTTCCGAGGATTCCGAATATGATAAAATTGAGACTAAAAAGTGCCGCTATGGCGGCCTATACAGGGCAAAAACTAACGTTGTAAAATGTTTGTTGTAGAAAAATCGAAAAACTATGAAAAAAAACTGCCATTGGCCAAAAAGTTAATACCGTAGCCTTATAGTCCATGAAATTACCTATCTTTTGACCAATGGGAGTATGGGTGTTGGAGGCTGTTGCAAAAAGATATTAAGGATTTAAAAAAATCATTTTTTTACAGTAATTTGCAAAAGCTATGAGAAAAATTTAAACCAATCCTGGATGTCTATGGCTCATTTTGAAGTGCTTCAAAAGACCTTTAGAATGCAGCTAAGAGAGTTCGATACGACCTGTTACACACTGGGGGAAAACTGGTTCTTAATATGATATATAATATGATGACAAAATAGTTCATCATACCGTCGACCTTCCATTTCAATCCAAGCACCCCTCGTCTGACAAACTGAACGCGCACACATGCATGCATGATCTCTCCCACCTTTGCCTTCAGGTTCTGGGTTCCATCCATGTTTACATGCTGTCGGGGTTGCATAAAGTTTCGCTTCACACTCGTCGGTCAACATCCAGCGTAAATGCGTGCGCTCTGTCACGTCCACATTCATTCACACAAGTTCCAGCAAAAAACACAATCGTGTTAACTATTTTGTTATTTAGCCTAATCAACAAAGGTTGCAGTAGTTTTGGACTGGAGATGTTCTCGCGAGTGTTCCGTACGGTCGCCGATGGCCGAGGTCGGCGAATTTGGAGGTGAGTCGAAAGTACTAGTCATGCCCGTAATTAGAGATAACTTGTTTCTTTTATCAGCGTTGTAGGTATTGGCGTGGCCGCCGGGGGCACCATTGCGACATACTTGCATCAGCGGGGCGAGGTTCAAATGGCGGCCGGTTACGGGAGGCGGTTCATGGCGGAACCGATTACGCCGAAGGAAGTGCTGGCGTCCAAGGACATGAAGGCTCAGATGGAGCTGTTGATCATGAAGATTCAGGCGGACTTTTGCAACGCGCTCGAGGGGGAGGAGAACTTTGGCAAGAAGTTTACCGTTGACCGGTGGGAACGTAGTGAGGGTGGGGGTGGAATCACGTGTGTGCTTCAGGATGGGGACGTGTTTGAAAAGGCCGGGGTAAACATCTCCGTGGTGCACGGGAATCTACCAAAGGGAGCGATCCAGCAGATGAGATCGCGGGGGAAACAGCTGGCGGACGGAGAGTTGCCGTTCTTTGCTGCCGGCGTTAGTGCCGTGATTCATCCGCGGAATCCGATGGTGCCAACGATTCACTTCAACTACCGCTACTTTGAGGTGACCGACTCGCAGGGCACTAAGCAGTGGTGGTTCGGAGGTGGAACCGACCTGACACCGTACTACCTAAACGAAGAGGACGCGATCCACTTCCATCGGACGTTGAAGGAAGCATGCGACGAGCACGATAGCTCGTACTATCCCAAGTTCAAGGCGTGGTGCGACAAGTACTTCTTCATTCCCCATCGCAACGAGTGTCGCGGGGTCGGAGGTATCTTCTTCGATGACCTCGACGAACCCGACCAGGAGAGCGCGTTCAACTTCGTTTCGTCGTGCGCCCACTCCGTCATCCCGTCTTATCTGCCGCTGGTGAAGAAACACAAGAACGAAGCCTACGGCGACCGCGAACGCCAGTGGCAACTGCTGCGACGGGGACGGTACGTCGAGTTCAACCTGATCTACGATCGCGGAACCAAGTTTGGCCTGTACACGCCCGGTGCGCGCTACGAAAGTATCCTGATGTCGCTGCCACTGACGGCGGTAAGTACTATTAATTCTCAAGTCGATTTGATCAACTACAAATATTCTTGCGTTTTCAGAAATGGGAATACATGAACCTGCCCCCAGCGGACAGCAAGGAGAGTGAGATTACACACGTACTGAAAAACCCGAAAGAGTGGTTACAGATGCCTCAGAAACAATAAGCATTTATTCCTGTTGATTTTTTTATGCAAACCTGCAATTAAAGTTTACTTCAAGAAGTTCAGCGCAATCTGTTCTGCTTCGGTCAGTGTTATATCACTAAGCGTTTCCGCAATCTTGCGCTTCTTGGACGGTTTCTTCTTACTTACCATCGGCTTGTCGTCCACTTGCCTTTCCTCCTTCGCCTCCTCACCAGCACCATTACCGTAAACCTTGTCCGGATCCGGCAGCCAGTTCAAATCAACGCTGTGATCATCGTCGCTCGCAAACTCATCCACTTCCTCCTGCTCTTCCTCGTCCTCCTCGGTCTTACGCTTGAGCTTTTCCTTCTTCGCGATTCGCTTCGCCTTCTGCAGGTTCTTGTAGCGTTCCTTGTCTTCGGCATCCGCGACCCGCAGCTGCGCACGTGCCTTCTCGATATCGTAAGCCTCCTCTTGAACGACTTCCTCCACCGTATTGCCACCGTCGTCAAACACGATCTTCTTATTCGTCACCAGAGCCTTCTTCAGCAGTTTTACCTTTGTGAGCTTCTTCTTCGACTCTTTTTTCTCCACCGGAACCTCTTCGGAACTTTCCCCCATACTGTCCAGGTCAACGTCGTTGGCGTTCTTCTTCTTCACCGTAAACAACTCATCATCGCTGCCATCCTCCCCATCGTCCCCGTCGTCCACCGTCACCTTAACGTCCGTCTTGACATTCTTCGCCTTGTCACCGCCCTTCCGTGCGAGGAACCTCACTCGCGGCGTCACCAGCAAGCCCAGCGATTTGGCGAACGCATCCAGATCCAGCTTGGAAACATCGAACACGCTCTTGTCCTTCATCAGCGCCACCGACTTGACGTACGCCACGAACGCTCGCTTGGCCGTGTCCTTCAGCTCCGGAGATTGCGCCAAAAACGACTGAATCTTGACCAGCGGCGAAAACAGCTGCTTCGGATCGACGTTGATCTTGTTGATCGGCACCTTGGTCCGGCCTAGCATCGCCACTACGCCCTCCTCTTCCTGCGGCAGCAGCACCAGCAAACTCTCGCCGGCCGTGTTCAGCCGGGCCGTTCGTCCCGCCCGGTGGATGTACTGCGTCGCGTCCTCCGGACAGTCCAGCTGCACTACCCAGTTCACCTTGGGGAAGTCAAGGCCACGGGAGGCCACGTCCGTCGCCATCAGGCACACGTTGCTGCGCGAGCAAAACTCGGCGTAGATTTTGTTGCGCTTCTCCTGGTTCATACCGCCGTACAGCGGCAGCAGCAGGATGCTCGGCCGCAACTTGCGGAATATCTCGTAGTGGTAGCGGACCTGAAAGAGGGGAGAGATTAAGATTGGTGCGATTCTGGAAGATTCGCAAACAACTCACCTGCTTGCAGGTCGCAAAGAATACGATAATCTTCTGCTTCGAGTGGGACTTCAGGAAGGACCACAACATCGTCAGCTTCTCGCTCAACTCAACTGTAACGTAGTTTTGCTGTAGCCGGCTCGGGGTCGTGTACTCTTCCTTCTCGTGGGGCGCAATGTACACGGGATCGGTGAGGTTGAGCCGCGCCAGGTCTTTGACGGATTTTGTTTGCGTGGCCGAGAAGAGCAACGTTTGTCGCGTCGTTGGCAGGTTTTCGATGATGGCATTCATGGCCGTCTGGAAGCCCATGTCCAGGCAGCGGTCCGCTTCGTCAAGGACAAGCACCTTCAGGTTGGTGCAGTCGAACAACGGGTTCGTGTCCATGTGCTGCAGCAGCCGACCCGGAGTGCAGATTATTATGTTCAGCTGATGCAGTCGGCTCTTCTCGAACTTGAGGTTCTGGCCACCGATGATGAGTCCGGTTGTAAAGTCGTGATTCTTGCCGATCTTGGCAACCGTTTCGAATATCTGCAATGCCAACTCCCGGGTCGGGGTGATGATCAGCGCGCCCAGTCCGTCCAACCGTGTCCATCGATTCGTGTACAGCTTCTCAAACACGGGTATGAGGAAGGCCAGCGTTTTCCGCTGCCCGTTTTGGCCGCCGCAAGGATGTCTTTCCCCTGGAGCGCCGGCAGGATTGATTGCCGCTGAATGGCCGTCGGAACGCGGTACTGTCCCTGGGCCAACCCCTGTACGGTCTTCTTCGATAGGGGGAAATCGCTAAACTTGCTAGTCTCGTCAACCTTCGCAGTAGAGTACAGCTCGCTAAGCCGGGTGATCTCAGCTTCTTCGTCCTTCACCGAAAACTTGAACCGATCCGGCTTTGGCTTCTGCTTCGGTTTGCTGACTTTGCCGTTCGGTTTCTCACCCTTAGAAGGTTTACTTTTAAAGGGGCGCTTGACTTTCTCCTTAAATTTGGCCATTTTCACACAAATTACACACGAAAAGCGAAGAAAACCAACGGGAACCTGCTGCAAAAGTGAATGTTGTCACTCGCGGTAGAAACACGTGAAGTTTGCGACGGCAACACGCGCGATCAAAACATTCCAATTTTGACAGCCGAACTGTGCAGCCCGAGCAGAAAAGTTTGCTGACAACGCGTCGCAATGAAAATCTGGCAACGCTGCCAATCAGCTGTTTTATGCTGCCAAGAGATTTGCTTTATGCTTTTTTGTTTACAAACAAGTTACCGTTAGCATGTTGCAAGTGGGGCTTCTTTGAATTTATTTTAGGATTTTTAGCGCTTTCCGTACAGAGTCTAGAATTAAAATGTGTGTTAACGGTTTTGTTTGTCGCTTATGCTCCAAAGAATCGACAAAATCAGTCGATTTAGAGGCAACAAGCAATGGTGCTTTCAAGAAAATGTTTGATATTTTCCTGTTTCCAAAGGTAAGAAGTCAAGTTAAAGCTATTATCAATTAATTTTCAGGGGCTCATTCACAACTTACAGAAGCTGCAGCTGCCTCAATCAATTTGCGAAGAATGCACGTACCAAGTCGAATCCTGCAACAGATTCTTCCAACTAGTCATTCAGTACATTGAAACTAATGACTCAACTCAAGAACCACAAAACGACGCAGAAGAAACGCCTCAAACCTGCGATGATTGCCATTCAGCCTTTACAACCGACCTCGACCTGGAACGCCACCAAAAGCTCGTCCACATCGGTCTGGTTAACCGAAACTTCCAATGTCTCACCTGCAGAAAGCACTTCAAAACCAGCCGAGGCTTGCAACAACACACGACTCATTGCCAAAACTCCACCGGCAACGAATCTTTCCACTGCACGCACTGCTCCCGAGACTTTGCGACCAGCACGAGCTACACGAACCACGTGAGGAGCTGCCACGCGGAAGCGATTTGCTATTTCTGCGACCACGGCTGGAGTACGGAGCAGAAGCTGCTGGACCACGTTCGCGAGGCCCACAAGGACAAGCTGTTCATCTGCAAGCGATGCTCCAAGACGGAACGGTTGAGGAAAACTCTGAACCGACACGTTCGGTTGGTGCACGGAGTTTTGGACAGGGAATTTTACTGCGGGCACTGTGAGATGACCTTTGAGGATGTTTCTTCGTTGAGCAAGCACATCCAGGGGAGTCACGCGAACTCGGAGGAAGCTGGACGCGCTTACGAAGAGTTGCTGAACGATTCGCTGTTTCCGAAGGAGGTTGGGCTGGACATGGAACAGGACAGAGAAGAGCAGGAGGAGCACCAGGAAACGTTTTTGAAGCATTTTAATCTGGTCCGGAGTGCAAACTCCGCAGGCAAATCCAAACCCAACCCAAATAAGATGATTTTGGAGGAGTTTCTGGACGAGGCATTCGAGAACGACCAAATTTGGACCAAATACATTGCTGGAGGTGAAGAATACCTCATCGATAACTACGAATTCTACCTTGATGGACCGTCGCAAGCCGCCCCAAGCAATTACAAATGTCCTCGATGTGAGGAAGGATTCAACAAGCAATGTCACTTGACTGTCCACTTGGCTGAGCAACACAACATTCGGTGTTTAATTTGCAACGATTGTGGAGCCAACTTCAACCGCATCATCGAGTACAAAAGCCATCGCCAAGAGCATCTGAAGGACAACACTAAATTCAGGGAAAACGTAATTCCCGAAGCCGAGGAAGCCCTATCCCTGGTGCAGCGAGAGGAGAAAGAGTACGTCCTAACGGAAAACGAGATGGGATACACTTTCACCTGCAAGCTGTGCGAACGAACGTTTGCGAAAAAATGCAACCTCGAAAAGCATCAATGCTCGTTCTACAACGGTCAGCCAAAAGCAACCTCAACCAGCACTCCCTCAACATCGAGCGACAGCCTGTTCTGCACGCTGTGCGACCGCAAGTTCACCTCCATTTCCGGCCTCAAGTACCACCTGAAGCGGCATACCGACGTTAAAGCGTTCCCCTGCTTGTACTGCAACCAAAAGTTCACCGCCAACTCCAACCTGAACGCCCACATCCGAAACGTCCACAGCGAGAGCAAGAACCACGTGTGCCCCCACTGCGAGCTGCGGTTCGCCGGGAAGGACCACCTGATCAAGCACATTCGGTCACGACACGAAAAGGATCGCGCCTTTGCGTGCACGGAATGCTCGAAGAGTTACTTTCAGAAATCTCACCTAAACGACCACGTGGCAGCGGTCCACTCGGGCTACAAGGCGTTCTCGTGCGAGCAGTGCGGCGCTTCGTACAGCGGCAAGGGCTCCCTGCGGAGACACGTGGCCAAAGCGCACAGTAAAGGCGAATAAAGAGCTTTTTCTTGCGATTAAAAAATATTGCAGAGTTATCATTAATTTCGCATTATGTTTAAGAAAAAATGTTATAAAGAAAGTTCACACAACTGTTTGGCGAATGATATCTCACCCATCCGCCAGGACATCTTCAATCAGACTTCCACCGATAAAGATTGTGCACGAACGCTTGCAGTTGCAGAGTTCAGCCAGCGTCGCATCCTGCTTGCAGTCTTTATCTAGGATGTGCAGTTCTTCGAGGGTGGCCATGCAGGCAACGGGGATCAACGCAGCGATGTGGTTCTGTGAATATTTAAACTGTATGAGGAATTGAATTTGTTTAAAACTGATGTTGGCTTACCTCGGACGGTTCGTTCAGATAAAGGTAAAGTTTACGCAACTTTAGCATCGTCAAGATGCTCGCTATAACGGATTGATCTGTTTCGCGAATTTCGATTGCCAGATGTTGCATTGTGCTTTGCCAAGCGTTGGCAATTTCTTGCACCTCGTGCCAGTCGAAGGTTCTTGTCGTTAACATCAATAACGTGATATTAGGGAACTTTTCTGTGAGGATCGATACATTGACTTTGATTGTACCTCCGATGCAGAGAGAATCTAAAGACGGAAGTGCTGCCTCCACAGTTAAAAACTGTTTCGTGATTACGAATATACTCAGAGAGCGCAAGTTTGTCATTCGATGAATATCATCGAAGATTTGTGAGAAATGCTCAACAGTAAACGTTCCACCCAAGGTCAAATCATCGACGGATGTAAGTGCAAAAGCTGCACGGAAAACTGAAATGCAATCGTTCACAAATAACCCCAACTTCCGCAAATCCTTAATTTCCTGCAAGCAGCGCAAAAAACTCAGCATATTTGGAATGTTCGTTTGACGTTGGGGGAATCGCAGCGTGAGCGATTCCAAATTTTCAAACCGGCAAACGTACAACTTGGTCAGCAACCGAGGCAGCAACTCCAAATCAAGGCTCACAAGCCTCGGCGCTACCTCCTTCAGCAACCCCATCATCCTCACGTAACGGCAGCCGATGGTCAGACGACGCAAGTTGGGCAACAGTCCTCGGCACAGCCGCAGATATGACGAAAGTGCTTTGCTGAGGTCAAGCTCATCAGCTTTCACCAGCAGCTCCTCGACCGCTCCGAAGGGACGCAAAAGTTCCAGCAATGCTCCGTCGTTGGCCAACTTGCAATAAAACCTGAGATGTTTTACATTCTCCGCCAGCGGTTCCAGCCACCGAGCGTTGAAGCCTTTCGGCAGGCCAAACCTTACTGCATCAAAAGTCAGTGCAGCATACTTCCGGTTTTGGGCCCATTCCTCAGTATTGCTGAATTGCAAGCCCTGAATACGTAGCTTCACGCGGTCCTTGAGCAGGTAGAACATCAACTCGTTCCAACGGTGACTGACGGCGGAGGCTCGCACCAGTTGGCGAAAGGTGAGCTTCCGGAAGATCATCAACAGAATCTAGACCAAGAAGCTTTCGTTATATTTGAGAGGTCCGAATTAAACCAAACCACCTACCTCGGTCGGCAGGTGTTCGATGAACGTTTCATCTCCACCACCGATTTCTTTACGCTGGTCTACTTTCATTTTTGGTCACGGGTTGTGGCCGTTCCGTAGAGTCCGATTCCGCGAAGCTGTGACTCGCGCAAGGAAAGCAGCAGGAAAAGCCTGCTGCGATTTTAACTTTTTGACAGTTATTACGGTTATTACCCGTTATTACCACCCGATCAAATGTTATTTACGTAACGTACGTAACGCACGAAAAGAACCCTGTTAGACTGCCCTGTTAGACTGCAGTCCCGCGGTCGTGCGATTCGAAGCGTTATCTACTCGAAATCGATCTTGTCCTGCCATTTTCGAGCGTTTGTCGTGCGTTTTGATCGAATGTCAAAAAGGCGACATCTAGTGCGTGTGAAAATCTTGGCAGGCGTTGATAAAAATCAATGACAGTTGTATTTTCGTGGGTTTCCAAAGGAATAAGTTTAATTTGTAGTTTATAAAATTGTGTTATATTTAGTGAAAAAGCAGATTTAGGAGCATGACGGAACCCAGACAAAACAAAGAATTGAGATAAGGAATATTTATTATGGTTTGTTCTCACTTTTTGCTAAATCAATAATTTGTTTCAGACGGGTTGAAAAATGCTGCGCCCACCAAGTGTGAACCAGTTCCGAGCTTGTGATTAATTACAATTTACTTTATTTGACAACAATAATAAAAAAGGATTGTTTGCAAATGGAAATTCTTTTTTTATCAAATTAGCCCAGAAAATCCGAAACGAGAACGTACGACAATGGCAGGACAACCTGAACAACAAAGGCGCCCGAAAACGGCCCGACAACGGCCCGTCAACGTCGATTTTCTCGAAAGCCGATTTCGTCGATCGTCGGACAAAGTGTTGCATATAGGCACGAAAAGGGCCCGAATTCCGTCGGACAAACCGACGGAATTCGGGCCGTTTTGTCGAGCCGTCCGGCCGTTTTCGGGCCGTTGTCGGCCCCGTCCGTCAGTCAGGGAAATGACGGCATGTGCACTCAAAATTTGAATTAATCAAGCATACAAAAATCAAAATACACACAAAATCTAGAAAGCACAAACATGTGTTAAAAAAAATCTTCTGGCGATTGTCCACGCTCCATACAAAAAAGTTTTTTTTTGTATGGACAATTGGGTCTTGAAATCCGGAGTTTTTTTTAAAAGGTCCAATAAACCAAATTTCCAGTCTTTGCTATTTGGTTTTTTTTAAACCGCCTTGAGTCATTGTATTGTCCGGTATTGTCCGTTTCTTTCAAAGGTACACGCCGCGCGGCATTTCAGAATGTGCCATAAACATTTTTGCCAGCGATTTTCTGCACTTTTCGTGCAATAAAAAACATACCTGGCAGCAATGGCAAGCGATTCGAAGAAGAAGATAAACAAAAACAAAACGCGCAGTATGGGAATTGACAGCGCGCATTTGCCGAAAGTGCGGCGCGTCGATTCGAGGCTGGTATGCCGCGTGTCTTTTTCGGGAATACGGGCAATATTAAAAAACACCCAAATAGCAAAAACCGAAAATTTGGTTTATTACGATGCCAACATTTCAAAAAGCATCATGTACACACCATCCTTTTTGAGAAAAACGCATTTGAATGTTGAGCATCCATTTTCAATTCCCATTTTAATATAAAAGCAAAATAAGATGTTCTAATGATAACAAACGATGAAAAACAAATGAAAAACGTTGCTTTTATTGATACTTGATCATCCAAATTCAATAAAACATTATTTCCGTAATTTTATATGAGAAAAACAAACATAACTTCTTTTGAAATCACCAACGTCGATATCACCCTGCTGTCATTGAGGGGGACGCTTTGTTATGATTCGTTTTTCTTCGCCGAATGTACATGGCGCTTTGTTCATGTTGCTTTTTTTCGTCACGAGGTTCATGTAGTCTTTTGTTTGACAGGTTGACAGGGCTATATAAACAGGGACTGCTGATGGCAGAGATTTTGTTTATGTTACTTATCGAGAGTACGCTATAAAGTAGGTGTTTATTGTACGATTGATATAACAGTAATGAATCTGAACGAGGGTTCTTCTTCATGGCATGCTTCGTTACTTCCAATTCAACACTCCTCCTGAAGTAGAAGTGATGCCCATAGAACTCCTGTTCTCCTCCAGCTTCGTCCTCTGCAACGGCTTCGTGAGTCCATCGGCAATCTGGTTGTCCGTGCTCACATACTCCAACTTCACCACACCTTGCTCCAAGGAATCCCGGATGTAGTGATGCCGGATGTCGATGTGCTTCGTGCGGGGGTTGTAGCCACCGTTCTTGGCGATGGCGATACAACTTTGGTTGTCGCACCGAATTTCGATCGGTTGGTTGGATCCGAACAGCGTTGAAATCCCGCGCCACCACGACGCTTCCTGGACAGCCGCAGACACCGCCATGTACTCGGCTTCGCACGTCGAGAGCGCCACCGTGGGCTGTTTTTTGCAGGACCACGAAATCGCTCCTCCTTGCGCCAGGAAAATGTATCCGCTTGTGGACTTGCGCTCGTCCGGGTCCGATCCCCAGTCAGCATCGCAGTAGCCGACAATCTCCGACTCAGCGTCCCGCTTGTACTCCAGCCTGCGCGTAGCTGTGCCGCGAAGGTATCGCAGCAGGTGCTTCACCGCATTCCAGTGCTTCGGTCCCGGGTTCCGGTTGAACCGGCTCAGGGTGTTGACCGCGAACAGGATATCCGGCCGCGTGCTCTGGGCCAGATACATGAGGCAGCCGACCGCTTCTTGATAGGGGACGTCCTTCATCAGCGCGGTATCGGCCTCGGTCTTCGGGCTCATCTCGTTCGACAGCTTCTCGCTCGCGTTCATCGGGATGCTGACCGGCTTGCACTCACTCATGTTGAACCGCTTCAGAACGGATTCGATGTACGCTTCCTGGTCCAGGGCGATTCCATCTGCCATCCTCTCGATCCGGATTCCGAGGCAGTGCTTCGCGGCTCCCAAGTCCTTCATGCGGAAGTGGCTGCTGAGTTGCTTCTTCAGCTTGTTCGTCCTTGCGCTGTTGTTGCTGAAGATCATCAGGTCGTCGACGTAGATGGCCACGATCAGGATGTTGCCATCGCTCTTGCTGAGGTAAACGCACGGATCGTACTTCGTCGGGGCCAGTCCGAACTTCTTCAGAGCTGCGTCCAGCTTCTGATTCCAGACTCTACTCGACTGCTTGAGCCCGTACAGCGCCTTGTTCAGCTTGCAGACCAGCGACTTCTGTTTGCCGTCGGTGAAACATGGTGGCTGCTCCATGTAGATCTCCTCGTCGAGGTCTCCTTGGAGGAAGGCAGTCACGGCGTCCATTTGATCCACAGCCAGGTCGTGCTTCGCGGCCAGGGCGAACAGGTACCGCAGTGAACTGTATCGAACGACCGGGGCGTAAGTTTCGTCGAAGTCTACCCCCTTTCGCTGCGAGTAGCCCTTTATGACCAGCCGCGCCTTGTGCCGCTGCACTCGTCCTTCGGCATCGTGCTTGATTTTGAAAACCCACTTGCACTTGATGGCCTTCCGTCCTCTCGGCAGCTCAGCGAGCGTCCACGTGTTGTTGTCGACCAGGGCCTGGAACTCCTCCTGCATGGCCCGTTTCCAGCAATCACGGTCGTCTCGTTTCAGCGCCTCTTGGAACGTAACAGGGTCGTCGACACTAGACCCGGCTGCCATCGCCGCAAAGCCGTGTTCGTCGGCCGATTCGTAGTCGTCGTCCGAAGAACCAGGAAACTCGTCCTCAGATGCAGCTGCCTGTGGAGGGTTGAAACCGGGGAGACCAGGGCACTTGACAGAGAAATCTTTGTACTTGCCTGGTAACGCGTGCTCCCGTCCGCTGCGCCTCAACAGCTGTGACCGAGCTGGTTGTGAAGATTGTTGCGGAGGGAGCACAAGGTCGGTCAACGTTCCCGTGGATGAATCACTCTCACCGCTCGAGTCAGTTTCAGACTGCTCCTCCTCGTCTTCATCGTCCGATCGGGGGTCGATCGGGGCGTCCGGTACAGCTTCGACCGAAACAGGCTCCGCCGGAGCCGGCTGCAACCTCGTCTCTCCGAAGTCCAAAACGTCCAGTGTTACCACCGGGATCGGCTTGACCTGCTGCGCTGCTACCTCGCCGCGTTCGGCGACTCCTTCGTCCAGGAAAATCACCTCGCGACTTATCAGCGTCTTCTTCTGCGTCGGGTCGTACAACCGGTATCCCTTGGTTTCTTCGTCAAAACCGGTAAGGATGCATTCGTGGGATTTGGCGTCCCACTTGCGACGTTTTTGCTTCGGAATCTGGACCATGGCCTTTGTGCCAAAGACACGGAGATGCGAAAGGTTCGGTTTCTTACCAGTCCAGGCTTCATCAGGGGTCATCTCGTGACCACGGGTTGGCGATCGGTTGATCAGGTACACTGCGGTCGACACAGCTTCAGCCCAGAAGCCTTTCGGCAGCTTCGCTTCGAACAGTAGACACCGAGACTTCTCCACGATGGTCCGGTTGGCTCGTTCCGCCATCCCATTCTGCTCGGGGGTGTAATCGTTCGTCGTCTCGTGCCGGATTCCTGCGTTCCGCAGGTAGCCTTGGATGCCCTTGTTGGTGTATTCCTTACCATTGTCGGTGCGCAGCGTCTTCAGCTTCATTCCGGTCTGGCGCTCCGCCATCGCGTGGAAGGTCTTGAACACTGCCAGGACTTCGTCCTCCGACTTTCGTTGCAGGAAATACACGAACATGCGCCGAGACTTGTCGTCGATAAACGTGATGTAGTAACGGTTGCCGCCGTAGGAGTTCACCTCCATCGGCCCGCAGATATCCGAGTGCACCAACTGAAGCAGTTCCGAAGCTCGTGATCCGTTTTTCCCAAATGGTAACCGCGCCTGCTTGCCCATCGGACAGATCCGACAATCCTTCGTGGCTTTTGCGTTGATCTGGATTCCATCTGCTGCACCGTTCGCAAGTTTGCGAATGTTGTCCGTACCGAGGTGACCCAGGCGCTTGTGCCACAGGTCCATGCCTTGAGCAGCACCGCACGCCATCGCAACCTTCGAGCCGCGCACCTTTTCCAGCTTGAACTGGTTGTTGACGTGGCTCCCAGTTGCCACCAGGTCGCCGTCGGAGTTGAACACCTCACATCCTTGGTTCGTGAAGTTCACCGCGTAACCCTTCTCCACAATCTTGCTCACGGAGAGAAGGTTCGCCGCAATCGACGGAATCAACTGCACTTCACTGACCGTCACGCTGTCCTTGCCGCCGGAACACTTAGGCCAAATTTCGGCAGTACCGGTGGCGACGATGTCCATCAGTCCGCCGTTCGCTGCCATGACCTTACCGCACCCGTTGTCCAAGTTGTCCAGCATGCTCCTGTTGGTCGTCATGTGAGCGTACGCGGCCGAGTCGAAGATCCAGTCGTCGGCGTCGCCCAAATCAAACGTCGAAAGCACGGTGCAAAACGTGCTGCCACCTTTCTTCTGCTCCTTGTTGTCCTTGCAGTCCTTAGCGATGTGGCCAAACTTTTGACACTTCCTGCACTTGGGACCTTTGGACGAAGTAGGCTGCTGCTGCTTTTGCTTACCGTGGCGACCAGGTTGTTTGGTGGTTGCGAAGGTCGAACTGTTTTGCTCGTTGCCATAGAAACCTTCCTCCTCCTGGAGAAGTTTGGTTTTTATGAAATCTCCGGTGATGGCCACGCCGGAACTCTGCAACGCCATGATCATGGGCTTGAAATCCTTCGGAAGTCCCGCGAGCAGGAGCATTCCGACCCACAGATCCGGGATGTTGAAATCCGCGTTCCTGAGCTGGTTCGTGGCAGAAATCACCTGATTCACGTAATCCTCCATCGAGCTGCACGCTTCCAGGGTCAAACGGAGAAGCTTGTGGAGAAGGCCGACCTGTTGGACCAGGCCCTTTTCTTCGAACGCGTTCTCCAGACTGTCCCAGGCTGTCTGCGCAGATTCTTCGTTCTCGATGTGGACGTACAGCGACGGATCGATCAGAGTGATGATCTTGAGCCTCGCCCGAAGATCCGTTTCCTCCTCAACCGCCTCGAACGTTCCGTCCGCCTTCCGCTTCGGCTTCACTGCGCCCCACAGCTTTTCCAGCTGAAGATAGGTCTTCGTTGCCAGCTTCCACGTTCTCCAATTCGCGCGTCCCACCAGCCTTTCGAGGCCCGGAACGCCGGATCCCGTGTTGGAGCTTCCAGCTACTGCGCCATCCGCGCGACTTCCGGAACCATTTGACATTTTTAAACTTTTAGTGATAGGCCCATAACCTATCGAGAGTACGCTATAAAGTAGGTGTTTATTGTACGATTGATATAACAGTAATGAATCTGAACGAGGGTTCTTCTTCATGGCATGCTTCGTTACTTCCAATTCAACATTACTTTATTTAAAATCACGATTAAACAGACTTTACTGAAGTAACTTTTGCTCATTTTTGGTGGAGAGGTAGCTTATTAGAAGTACTTTCAGAATACGCAATAACCAAAAAAATGTACATGATGCCTTTTGAAATGTTACCGTCGATTAGACCTTTTCAAATTATGAAAAAAAAGACCTTTTCAAAAAAAATCCAGAAATTAAGCTTAAATTTGTGATAACATTGTTCACAACAATTACCTTAGGTAGAAAGCCATGATTCAACCATCAGACTGATCGGAGCGTTACATATCTCAGAGGTTACTTGACAGCTCGTTCCAAGGGGACCATAGTTGATCCATCGAAAAAATGTTGTCTTGTCATTTTTTTTTCATGGAAATGAAAAAAACCAATCGGCCCTGTAAAAAAAAATCAAAGTGAACATGTTTCTGAGAAAACCCCACATTTTATGCTTCCCCTGTAGTTGAACCTGAGCATAAATTTTGCTGAGTTGAATCTGAGCAGTCATTTTTGTCCATTTTTGTAGGTCAGTGTAATTTGTCAAATTTTAAAGTTTCTGTGAGCTATATCTTTACGTTAGGTACTTTTTTTATAACTTGATCCGAAATTTAAACTTTGTTTTGTTCCAAATAAAACTTGATCTATTGAACAGATTGAACACTCAAATTCAATCCAAAATAAATTCAATTTCTGATTAGGACCGGTGATTACGAAAATTTAGTATAAATTGCTCTGAAATGAGTGATTCGACATTTCTTTCAAACTCAAAAAAAAAGAGCACACCTTTTTTATAATCGCAAACTGCTTGATGACTTTATTCATTCCTCGATAAGTTCTTATGCAAGGGAAACTTCTGTTATTTTTGTCACTATTGATGATTACATTTCATTTCACTTGAATTGTTCTGTTTGTTCTGCCATCGTCGTATGTACAATACCACGGTTACATTTACTTCCTGCCGCAAAGCTACACTCAAGAATATTCTTACTTATGCAAACAACATGGTTTCTGCTGCGATAAATTAAATGTTGCACTAATTAGCTTTAAAGGAAACCGCCGGCCACACACGCCACACGCTGGTTTTGTGCGTTTTCTTTTTTATTTTTTTTATTTGGCAAACTGAAACGTCGAAGCATGAGATTCCGATCGAACAGGGTTTGTTTGTTTTTTGTTCTGTTAAGCATTTGGACGTTTTTTTTTTGGTTCTTGTATGATAACTGCAGTAGAGAGCAACTTTTCATGTTGTTTTTGCGCAAGCTTACGACATTTTGATATTCCTGATTAGTAATGTTTGCTACTTTTGTTTTATCATTATTTTTTGTTAGTTTTTTTTCTTTGTTTACAGAGAGAAATTGTAATATGCTACACGCGTTCACTATTTCCGAAAGTTGTCGCTTTTTTCTGTTAGTTTGTTTGTTGTATTTCAAAGAGATCTTAACTATTGAGGTGTTTGTTTCACTTTGTCCATATCTTACCAATTAAATCGAGCATTATTATCGGATGTGCGGATGTGTGTTTCGTGTGGTCGCTCTTTTTTAAAGAAAGGAATGATTTTGGTGTGTGTGTGTGTGTGTGTGTGTGTGTGTGTGTGTGTGTGTGTGTGTGTTTGTGTGTGTGGAATTCTGATGATGGAAGAATAAAAATACTGCAAAACTATACATTTATAACCAGCTTGCCCAAATAAGTTGATAGCAACAACAGTACTACTGTTTAAGAGAGATAGAGAGAATCGTTTAGTTGTCAATGCTAGTTTAAGATTAGTCTATAATTTTCAACGCGTTTTCGGCAGATCAACTGTGTTTTGTTTCGCTGAATGTATAAAAAATTCTTGCGTATTTTGTTTGTTTTTATCATTAGACGAAATTCAAGTTTATGCTACTACTATTGTAATTGATTTATCGTTATTTGATTTGGTTTACATTAAATAGTAAATGCCTATCGCTTGAATGCATTTTCAAGAGAGTGTGTGAGACTCATAGAAGTTTTTTGTTTCTGTAAATATATTTATTTTTGGATACGTCCATTTACAGCGCAGCGAGTTGTACATAAATATCTAGTTCTTAACGTATGATGGTTAAACAAATTGGTCTGACTTTACGAATTGGTTTCGAAAATAAAACGACGAAATAAAACAATTACCAAAGTAAAATGTGATAAGTAGACTAGACAAAACTGAATATGGGAATCAACACGAACAAATGACTGTGTCCATTCAGGGTAAAATAAACTTTCTCTTAAAAAAATAAAATTACAAAACAGAACAATAAAAAAATACGTTAAAATATAATGGTCCAGCGACGTCGTTTGTCGTAAAAGTAAATTCATACTTTTGCTTTTATCACAAACACAAACCCTCCATTTTAAACTGTAGTTCCGTAAGCAGCGCTGAAAACAGCCCGCGAGCTGTCCGTGTCCAGAGAGATGTCCTCCGGGCTGGCCAGATCGACACGAATCTGCTCGAGCTGGGTGTCGTTCTGCGAGATGGTGCTGGCGCTGTTGATGTTTCCGGGGCCGCCGCTGGTGCCACTGGTACTGTAGGTATAGCTCGTGTTCCGACGGCGTGCGGCCGCAACCGACTGGGCACCATTTCCGCCGCCCCAGTTCCGCAACGTCCAGTGGAAGTGCGTCGGAGCCGTCGGTCCATCCTCGTCACCTTCGTCCGTACTCTTGCCGTCTTCGACTCCGTTGTCCAGCTCGTCCCCGTTGGCATTCGATGGCATAATTATGGTAACCTCCCGGTTTGTGCACGGCAGCGTTTCGCTGGCCCCGGCAATCATGTCCATACTATCTTTGGTCCCCGAATTTGACGAGCCCGAATCTAGCGAGTCGATGCTGGAATCGATCGCGGCCAGCCCATCAACGCTGATTCCAACGGAACGGTTCCCGTCGACACCCGCCTCCCGGAAGCGTACGAGCGCCTCCAAGTCACCCTGACACTCCTCGATCGATCGCAAAATGTCCCAGCAAATGTCGGACTCGATCGGGATTGGATGATCCGAATCACGGTTGTAGATTGATATGGCTATGTGGACCGGATGCGGTATCGGCAGCGGAATCAACAGCTTGTCCGAGGCATGCTTCTTGGTCTGTTTCCGCTTCCAAGGCTTCCAACTGCTGTGTGACTTCGGCATCGGTATCGGCGACCGCCGCGCTCTCACCCGTGGCGTGGTCAAACACGATGAGGTGTCACTGCAACACCATAAATTGTTAGAAAACAGATTCATAATCCCAGGACCCCGCCCCGCTACTTACTTCCGTTTCTCGGCCCTCCGCGAGTTGATCATGACGCGCGAGCGCGGATTAAACGCGGACACCTCCAAGTACGGCGAGTGCACCTGAATGTTACCCGCGGTGCGTACACATTCCCCAGCAGGTCGGGCCCGTTGATGCCCATGATGTCGCTGGTGTTTTGTACCATCTCGGTGTAACGGAACAGATCCAGCTGCGTGTGCGGTTCCAGCTTAAATTGCGTGTCCGTCTCCGACAGCGGGGTTAAAAAGTCCAGGCTGAAGATGTCCGCGTACAGCATTCCCGCTAGTCCGGCCCAGTCACCCACGGAGAGTCCCTGCGAGAAGGCAAATCCAACGTTATTGTCGTCTACTTACAACTGACAGAGTTCCGTCTTACCTTGGCATCCCAAAACTCGTCCTCGCTGATGGAAAGCCGCGCAATGACGTGCGCCGGGTAGAACCGCTCCAGCATGTACGCCGACTGCTGGATCACGATCTTCAGCTCCATTGTGTTCAGCTTGATGCGGGACTTGACCGCCGTGGTCAGTCCGGTTTGCAGATCGCGGCGTCTTTTTTCCAGCTTTTCGTGCAGCGAAGTCATCAGGTCCTGGCCTTCGCGTTCCAGCTGCCGATACGGGCCGACCGTTTTGGACAGTTGTGCGGAAAACGGCCCAAAGCAGGCCTCCACAAACTGGCTAAAATCCTTCTGCGGCTGGCAGATGACCGTTTCCATCGAGTGCTGATATGCCTGGTAGTTGGGGAAGAGATAAGGTTATTGCTTGGAGAATTCGATTCGATTAGTGGTGACAAACCTGCAGCTCGTCAAGCTCCATCTTGGCCTCGAAAGCCGCCAGTGCTTGCTCGGGTTTGATCGAAAAGTAATAGTCCAACAGCAGACCGGGCCCGGCGATGCGCCGCACAGCTAAGCTGTCACTGGCCGGCACTCGGCCGCACTTTTTGATAAACAGATGAAACGTGATCGAGTCCCAGAACAGCCGAATCCAGTAGCGGGCCACGCCGATGAACAAAACCACAACGGACACCAACGGGCAGATGAACGTGGCAACCATAAGGGCAAGCAAAGGCTGCAGGAAGCCTTGCGTTATGATGTTCCAAACGACCGCCTCTAGGAATATGGAGTACCGATTTCGACGACTCTCGTCCGGACAATCCAGATCGTACACCAGCATCATGTACAAGTGCAGCGTGACGGTGATGAAGGGCATCCACAACGGAGCTGCAATCGCGAAGGCAATGCTGCTAACGCTAATGCTAATGCACACCAATGGAAACAGTATCAATATGAGCAGCGATCCTAGGAAACCTTTTATGAAATAGTTGTACAGACGATTCAAGTGCCGGGTCATGCCCTTTCCGACAAAGCCCGTGTCCGGTTCCGTTTCGAAATGGGTTCTCGCTTTGGAAATGTGTCGCCACAGCTCAACCAACCTCGAGCACATGGTCTGAGTGATGCTGGTCTTGCGGGGAAACAAGGTCCCGTTGACCTGCGATAGTTCCAGGTCCGCCATGAATGGTTTCACGCAGAAGAGCGCTCGCAAGCCAAGCGGACTGCACCACGGTACGATCACCCCAGCAAGAACATCATATTCCACGTCCAAGTCCAAGTGCGTTGGAACAGGTTCAGCAGGCGCCACATTGGCCATCGGGTGCTGGTCGAGCGCACCAGTTCCTTCTCCACCAAGAATACCGGTTGACTAGGATCGGATCGTGGGGTAACTATGGACGTGGCCTGCTGCGTAATTACGGTCGGTATAACCTCCGAGTGGCCCTGGAAGCTGCGCCGGATTATCCACGCCTTGGGCGACCAAATTCGGCAGGCCCACTGGAAGTTGCGCGTGGGTGTTTTGGCGTTCTTCAGCTCCTTTAGGAGAACCGGCTCCCGCTGCAAGAGTGAGATTAAAGTTAGGGTGCGATAAAACTAGACGAAACCGAACAACACGTACCTCCTTCATGAACGCCATATCTCGATTGAGAAAGTATATCGTCTGGTGCAGGTTTAGCTTTTGAGCAATCTTAAGCGCCTCCTCGTGCGCTCCCCAGGTGATCTTCGACAGCTTACTCTGCTCGCCGGCTTCGAGCTTGGCGCGCAACCACGGCGCAATCCGAGACAGCACCGGGTGCTGCTCCTGGAGCTGCTTTTTATGTTCGTCGCGTGATTTCTTCAATTCCTTCTGAATTTTGTCGACAGCTCTGCAAGATAATACGCGAACGTTAAGATTTGAAGAGGGGCAACGCTCGTCAAACGCTAAAACACTCACTTGTGCATGATAACAACCGATTGCGCTTGCTGCACCAACAGCTGCGGAACGGCATCGCCCAGGTCCGCCAAATCGCTGTTCGACAGAATGGACGTGTACACGCGCTGCAGATATTCCTTCATCACGGCGTCGTTTACTTCTTCCTCGATTTCGGCGTCGGTCATTTTGCGCTCTCGCAGCTCGGCAATTAACCGCTCGCGAAAGTGCAGAAACCAGCCGCGCGTTTCCTTCTCCAGAATTCCCACGAGGATGGGCAGTGCCTTGCGCATTATGTCTTTGGAAAACAGCCGCAGATCGATGTCCTGTCCCTTGGGCGTCACGTACAGGTACGGCACCGGTTGGGCCTGCTGGCAGTTGACGTCGAACTTTTCCATGGTGGCGCGCCGGAGCTGGTGCCGGACGTAGCCACAGAGAGCATCCATGCAGTCTTCGAATTCATTCTGGAAAAGGGACATTCAAATTACGATACAAGCTAGTCAAACACACTTTACCCTCAAAACTTACCCTACAAACTAGTTCAGCCACCAGGAAGCGACAACGCTCTTCTTTAATCTTGTTGTCTAGATTGTGTGCCAACAAGGACGGGACACCTGAAAAAAACACAAAAAGCCGAATTTATTATGAATCAACGCAAAGCTACACGAAACTTCCCCCAACTTACCCACTATCATATCGATAAGCTTAATCAACCCGTGCAGCAGGGCCCGGGCGGCGTGAGCAACCGAGAAAAAGTTACCAAACAGCCGGCCCATCGCGGTGATGACCAGAAAGCGCGCCGAAATGGCCAAATCGCCGAGCAGCGAGTCGCCCGTCCGCTCGGAGCCCTTCTGCAGCAGCTGGGACAGTCGCCAGCGGTGCATCTGGCCGGGAAAGTTCAAACTCGGCACCTCGAACTCACTGAAAGGGAGGAAGGGAGGCAATTAAATTTAGCGTGTTTCGAGAGTAACGGAGCGATGCACACTCTACTGGAGGCCGAAAATTACATCGAGATTATTGGTGCTACAGTGGGAAAAAAATCCTAAACAGACATACACTAAAATGACTAAACAACAGAGAGCTACACTGCACCACACAAAAAAAAAGTTTAGAGTTGTTTAGAAACTGCCAGACTATTGCAATATGGCTACATATAAAGTGTCTAAACCAATCGGGCACACATTTGGGAACTGACCCCAGTGCACAATAGTCGACTAAAAAACTGATTTGTACTACCCTAGTCTATGTTTAACATTGTTTAGACAAATACCGTAGCTTGGGGTAATTTTTATGAATTTTTCAAATATCCGCAAAAGTTATTGCCTCACATTTTTGGGATTTTAAGGGTGATTCTATTTAAGAGCGAGTTTTTCACCGATGTGAAACAGGTCGTATCGAGGTGCTCCGATTTGGATGAAACATTCAGCGTTTGTTTGTCTATGCATGAGATGAACTCATGCCAAATATGAGCCCTCTACGACAAAGGGAAGTGGGGTAAAACGGGCATTGAAGTTTGAGGTCCAAAACACATGAAAAATCTTAAAATTGCTCGCATTTCCGTAAAACTTCATCAATTCCAACTCTCTTAGATGCATTCGAAAGGTCTTTTGAAGCCCTTCAAAATAAACATCCAGGATTGGTTTGACTTTTTCTCATAGCTTTTGCAAATTACTGTAAAAAAATGATTTTTTAAAATCCTTAATATCTTTTTGCAACAGCCTCCAACACCCATACTCCCATAGGTCAAAAGTTAGGGAATTTCATGGACTATAAGCCTTCGGTATTAACTTTTTGGCCAATCGCAGTTTTTCTCATAGTTTTTCGATTTTTCTAGAACAAACATTTTACAACGTTAGTTTTTGCCCTGTAGGCCAAGAAGACGGCACTTTTTGGTCTCAATTTTGTCATATTCGGAATCCTCGGTCAATTTCACGTAAGTTAGAAGTATTGGAGTTGTAATTTTGATTTAAAAAATAATTAAATAAAACATTTTTGAAAAAAGAAATAGATCTTATTTACCCTATGATCAATACGTCAAATGCTGTATCAAGTAGGCGAAAACTTGTTTACCCCTAATCCGACAAAATTCTAAATAATATTTTAATTAATTCTAAATGGCATTTTTTCCAATCAAATTCAAAATTCCAACACCTCAATCTAATGTAAAATTTCCTGAGGATTCCGAATATGTCAAAATTGAGACCAAAAAGTGCCGCTATGGAGGCCTACAGAGCAAAAACTAAAGTTGTAAAATGTTTGTTCTAGAAAAATCGAAAAACTATGAGAAAAACTGCGATTGGCCAAAAAGTTAATACCGTAGGCTTATAGTCCATGAAATTTCCTAACTTTTGACCTATGGGAGTATGGGTGTTGGAGGCTGTTGACAAAAGTTATTAAGGTTTTAAAAAAATCAATTTTTAACAGTAATTTGCAAAAGCTATGAGAAAAAGTCAAACCAATCCTGGATGTCTATAGCACATTTTGAAGGGCTTCAAAAGACCTTTCGAATGCATCTAAGAGAGTTGGAATTGATGAAGTTTTACGGAAATGCGAGCAATTTTAAGAATTTTCATGTGTTTTGGACCTCAAACTTCAATGCCCGTTTTACCCCACTTCCCTTTGTCGTAGAGGGCTCATATTTGTCATGAGTTCATCTCATGCATAGACAAACAAACGCTGAATGTTTCATCCAAATCGGAGCAACTCGATACGACCTCTAGAACAAACCGAGCAGAATCTACAAATACTGCCTCTTAAGAACAATTCTCCCGAAAATCCGGAAATTGAAACAATTTCATTTGTTTTTTTTTTATACAGCTGAACCTTTTTGCGTTTTGCGTTGGTTCACCAATACAATCATGCAGGGTTAGTTCCCGAAAAAAGTGTAATTTTGCAATAATAAAGTACTTAACAGTTACAGACATTTGAGAGTTTATTTAGGTGAAAAGTTTACTTTTGTTTTTTTGTTTATCGTCCTATTTTTTATTCTGAATATTCTTTTTTTTATAATATCGTAACATCCCTTTATTGTGGATTTTCGACATTAATTAACATCATATTTTGACTGCATTGCAATAGTTAAGGCTAGTACGGAGTTCGGAAGGAACCTCCATCTCTGACCTAAAATATGACCCCAAAAGTTGAAGTACTGATGAGATAAGATAATAAGATAATGAGATAAGGCGTAATATTGAATGTTTGGCCCTTTTGAAATGTTAGTCTTGATTTGAAAATTTTAAAAATATTGTTTTCGGAAAGATCGGAAAATTTCACGAATGTTTCTATTTAAACATTGAAAATCGGACCATTAGTTGCTGAGATATCAACGTTAGAAAATGGTGGGTTGTTTGGGTGAGACTTAGAAAACATCAATTTTCCTGCTTTTTAAACCTTTGCATGGCAATATCTCAGCAACTAAAGGTCGTATCAATTTTCTCAGCCTTTCAAAAATATTTTTTTCAGAAGTGGGCAAAATGCAATAATTTAAAAAAATGGAAAACTGCGACTATTTTCAAAAAAATTACCTAAAAATTTAAAACGGTGCACTTTATAAAAATTTCACTAAATTTCTAAATTTCACACTCTTTGATTGCAAATTTGATTTTACATCGAAAAATAAAGTTGAAAATTTTTTGCGGCCAATATTTAGATTTTTTGAAAAAAAAACAGTATTGATTCGAAAATTCATAACTCGGTCAAAGATTAATTGCACAACCTGGAAATTTCTGTAAGGTTGTTTTTTTTTTGCAAATCATGTTTTAGTGACAAAAAGTCAAATTAAATATCACCATATTTTTTTACCGTGTATCATTTTTTTTTCAGTGTAGTCCTTATCCATACCAACAACTTTGCCGAAGACACCAATCGATCAAAAAATTCCTTCAAAAGATACAGATTTTTCGTAGAGAACTGCTCACCTAGCAAAATAATTTTGAAGACATTTGGTTGTATCATTGCCGAGATACAGCAATTTTAAAATATTCAACAAATTTTGTCCATCCCATCTCGAGATATCTTGGCACACGTAAAACAACTCGGTATTTAGAGAAAAATGCTCACAATGTTCGATTTAAGCGCAAATCGTCCCTTACTCAGTTTAATCATAAAATATCTTCATGAAACTTTCAGGAGCGTTTGAAAATCGTCTTTCAAGTGTATTTATTAAATTTCCTGTAATAAGAAATTTTGTGATTTTCTACATGTATGTAACCCCTTAAGATGGTGGCATTAGGATACTGTGACATTTTATTTTGTAATTTGTATTTGGAAACCAACAGGTCGAATTCAACGTATTGTGTCCTAACATTAAGTTTAGAATTCCGATTTAACTGCACATTGCGTTAAAAGCTCATTTTGTAAGCATAAGTTCGTAGTCAAGCATAAATTAAATCCACGGTGTTGCTTCACAGAAAGTATCATCTTTGAAAAAACTTTTTATGAACCACAGATGGTGTTTTATTTTTAGAAATATTATGTTAAAATAGAAAAAAACGTGTCTAGAAATTGTTCTTCAACATGCAATGCATCGATTTATGCTAATATTACTCAATTTATGGTCATTGAAAATAAATTTCACGTTTAAAATAAAAATAACATGTTTTAAGTGATTCTGCTATCAGAATCTCTAGTCGGATAATCGAGTGTTAAATATTCGAATCATGTATCGGAGGTTCGGACTTAAAAACTAACTTAACTTTTCAACTTTAGTTTAAAAAAAAATAAAGTTTTTAATTTTCGATTTATAGTATTTAAAGTTGTGAAGTTCCAAGTATTTAGTTTTTATTTTTTTAAATCTTAAAATGTTAAAGTTTTAAATCTCAAGTTTGGACACGAAAAGAATGCGCAACTTTTCTTGACCACGTTCCTTCTGAGCTGCGCACTCAGCTTTAGGGCCAATACGCACCTTCCAAGAAAGGGGGTCAAAAAATAGCTTTACGAGGGAAAGATTTCTTAAAACTTTTCTTCACCCTCTTTGGTTTGCTTTCGCTAACGCTGCTTCCCTTTGAAATTTTTCTTGACCGGTGGCTTCTTATCAAGTGCATACTGTATAGAACTCGGAAATGTCAAAAATAGGAAAAAGGTGAGAGTCTGGAGTGTTAAAAAAATCTTGTTTAATACATAAACGGCTTTAAACATACAAAACGTTAAACTCTTTTTTAATTTAATTTAAATGTTTACATGCTGCACCTTTTTAACTGTAACTTTTAATGATTGTGAAATCTAAAATCCGAAGAGAAAACCAAACCTGTTAAGGAACGACTACGGAGAAGGCAAAACGGCTGAGATGTTACGACGAAACAAAATAAAAATCGAATCCAACAGCAAAAACGGAAATCATAAAAACTCCGGAAAACGATAAGAGAGCAGACAAGAAAAAACAAACCAACGCTAATCTGAATCCTCTTTACCCGGTCAACTGTATCGAGTCCAATTGTTCCAAATTCAATTTCTTCGGTTTTCCAAATTTGTCCTTTTGCAAGCTTGACACGAAAAAAAATATTCACAGAATCGATAGGAATGGTCGTTAAACTTTTACAGAGACATAACAATAAAATCGATTTTGTTTGAAAAATTAAGTTTAAAATTTAAAGGAAATTAAACTCAAAGTAAATTATTACTGATGTATTGTCATTAATGCATAAAACCCATAAGAATTCATAGTATTAATCGTTCTGCCAATCATCAATGGAAAACCAGAGAGAAAGATCTAAACAAATGAATCGAACGAACAAAACAAATAGTAAAAGAGTGGTGTAAACTGATATCAGGGCGTGCGCGCGCTTGATTGCGGCCACAGAGCAGACACGGAACCTACCCTCGTTCACGTAGCGATCGCAACTGGTTGTTGTTGAGCAGCCTCGGTTCGCCGGATCCGTCCGCCGCCACGGCATCCAGTTCATCGAACGGTGGCGCAATGAAAAGATCACGCAGATTGATCGGGCGTGACTTCCGATTGCTGCTGGCCGTGCTATTGTTGTTGTTGTTGTTGCCGCTAGCTATGAGCATTCCGCCGGTACCCCCTCCGGAATTTCCCCCGCCGCCGCTGATGCCGCCTCCGCCATTGCCAACGCCGCCGCCCGGGCTGACCGAGAGCGGAGTAGGCAAATCTGGGCAAGAAAGAAAAAAGCACCAAATTTAATTAATCAATTAAGAGCAGCGTGCGGGCGCGCACTATTCGGGGCCAAAAAACCGAACTCACTGATCGGAAATGTTTTCCAGTGGTAGAGAAACTGCTCCGCAACGCCTTTGATATGCTCGATCAGCTGTTCCACTTCGGGCGGTGCGCCGATCAAGTTGATCTGGAAGTGTACCGGTTCCTTCTCTGGTGGCAGCAGCGTGTTTGGCCGCACAAGCGGGGCCGCAGGTGTGGCCATCGAGAGGGTTGCCGTGTCACCGGGCTCCACCATTGTCGATGATGCGTCGTGCTCTGGTGGTTATCACTTCAGCAGCATGTTTGTGGTGGTGGTTGAAGAACGCTTGCTAGAACACTTGACTCAACACGATCGGTAGACTTTCTGTCGACGCCCGGCTAATGAAGACATGGCTCCTCTAGTGATGGTGTCTGGAAAAGGGGCAGATGGGAGGAATTGATTAATTATAATGTTCAAACTAATCGTAATGTGGTTAACTTTCCGTCAGTTTAACCGAGGAAAAGAACGTTATTGCCCTTACAGAGATAAATGTCTCAAGCCAACCCTTGATTTCTTATCTAAAAAATCCTTGTCTAAAAAAATTTGCGATACGTCATAATAGAACGCTCTCTAAACAGTTTTGCTTACTAGCTATGGGACCCGAAACTGGAAGTAATCTGGTCAAAATTTGTTCAACCAAAGGAAAATTGAGTGCATTTTTTTTATCAACCTCATAAGTGCACCTCCAGCGCTGGTGACAAACATCGAAGCAAATCAAATTTGCACCCGACGTCAACCCCACCGCGGTAGCAAATCTGGAGTTTTTTTTTTTTTCAAAGGTCCAATAAACCTGTTCGACGTTAGCTCAGTTTAAAACTTGTTGAAATTCGCGAGAAAATGGAGGGGTTCTGACGGGAGAAAAACACCGCGCGACTTGTCTCAACAAAGGTTCGGTTTATTCTGATTTTTCTCTGCTTACAGGGTTGCCAAAAGGGCCATCAAATTTGTCTGTCGTTTTAACGGGCCAAGAAAATAAAGGTGCAAACAAAACACAACATCTACTTTTCCTTGGGCAGTGTGCCCAAACAAAACCAAATTTCCTGTTTTTGCTTTTTTGGGTGTTTTTGAAACCGCCTTGAGTCAGGGGTATCAAAAAACACCCAAAAAGCAAAAACTGAAAATTTGGTTTATTGGACCTTTAAAAAAAAAACTCCAGAAATGTGCTCTCCAGTTCTTCGGGATTCCACTTACTCGGTATTCAGTCTGTTTGCTACCGCATCAAATGGAATTATGCACGGCAAAGTTGAATCAAGCTAGGAAAAATCGAAACAAGCACGGACATTTTGTGAAAAAAAAATAAAAATTAAAACGTTTAAAAAATTCAAACATTAAAAATCAACATTAAAAAAATATTTATTTTCATTTTTTCAAATTAAAAAAATTAGAAAAATGAAAAAAATAATTTTAAAAAATTAAGAAATTTAAAAAAATAAAAATTTAAGAAATTTAAACAAAATCTAGGAAAATTAAAATTTTAAATAAAAGAAAGAAAAAAAGAAGTTTAAGAAAAAAACTGATTTTTTTTCGTAAAATTTAAAATTTGAAAATAAAAAAAAGAAAATTTGAAAATAAAATCGAAAAAAAATTATAAAAATATTTAAATCTAAAAAACACTAATTTAAAAAAAATAAAAAATTAAACATAAAAAAACTTGTAAAAATAGAAGCTTGATATAATTCATGAAATTGACAAAAATTTAAAAACTAAAATCTAAAGTTTTTTAAAACGTCCTATAATCCAGGGCTGCGGAGTCGGGTCATATCTCAAGCGACTCCGACTCTGACTCCAGCTATCTAAGTTTAGCCGACTCCGACTCCGGCTCCGGCTTTCAGCTCCAACCGACTCCGACTCCAACTCCGGCCTACAAACTTTAGCCGACTCCGACTCCAGCTTTCAACAAATTGTTGGCTCCGTCTCCGACTCCGACTCCACATATTTTTTAATATTTAAAAAAATCGTTGATTATTATCAGGGCTGCAGAGTCGGGTCATATCTCAAGCGACTCCGACTCCGACTCCAGCTATCTAAGTTTAGCCTACTCCGACTCCGGCTCCGGCTTTCAGCTCCAACCGACTCCGACTCCGACTCTGACTCCAGCTTTCAACAAATTGTTGGCTCCGTCTACGACACCGACTCCGCATATTTTTTAATATAAAAAAAAATCGTTAATTATTATTTTGAAAACATTGATAAATAGAATTATTTGAATACTCTCTAAGTTTTTCTCCAAAAAAATAAGTTCGAATCACAAAACGGAAAAAATGTAGGTTACAAGTTGTATACGTTATTAAACCAGATACAGTTCAGACTCGATTATCTGAAGGCCTCGGAAAATTTGACTTCTGATATTCTTATTCGGTCTTAATTTTAATTGTCGGGTTCAAGTATGAACACTTAACTACGCTAAAGTGATTTAGAATTTTTAAATTAAAGATGGCGTCCAAAATGGCGGTGATAACATATTGAAAAAATGCATTTTGATATTTAATAGGCAATTTACTATTCAAATTTTACTAAAATGGGGTCGCAGAACTCGAATGGAAGAACGAACATATTTTTTTTAGAACGTGATTCGATTATCCGAAGCACATACAAATCGAACTTAGGATAATCGAGGCTTATAATAATCAAGTCTGGACAGTATCAAAAATATTTCCAGTTTTGAAGGCATTTTTAGATGAACAATTTTGAAAGTAAATTTGGACTCATTAACATAACCACAAATTTACACTTATTTTATTAAAAGCTAAAAAAATTAAATATTTATAAGTCCTTTTCTTGTAATGAATCATTAAAAGTAACCTAGCCGTAATGATCGTTTTAAATATCATATATGAGTAATTCTCGCTGAAAGTGGACCACTATTTACACAAGGTGCTCAAAAATCAAATGCAATGTACTTTTCCAATAGCCCCCACCAAGTTATGAACGAAACCATGTTTGGTTGGTTGAATTTGTCCTCACCTCGGCGCCACGAAGCTAAAACATTTTTTTATTGGTAATTTTTGACTTAGGCGCGCCTACAAAATTGCTAATAACTTTGCAAAACTTCAACGAACCCTTGATGTTTAGGGTGTTTTGGAAAGGAAATGGCCAGAGCTTTGAATGAACTTGTCAGAAAATACCGTTCCATACATTTTTAGCCACAAAACACCAATGTATTTTTAAAAGTCATTTTGAAGGCCGGCGCCCCGCTTTATCGAAAAACTGACAAATCCATTCGAAAGCTGAGACGATTTCACATAAAGGACCAATAAATCTAAGGTGTATGTTCCTCCTATCTTTTTTAATCTAATTTTGATTCTGCGAGCACAGCGCTCCGTTCGCATTTCGGGCACCCAAAATGTTGCAATTTGCTTGCCCCATTTTAAGGTTTTGTCAAAAATATAGGTGCTCACTTTTTAAATGATAGTTTATTGTCCAAGGATCGAAATGCACTTTCGATAATTTACCAATATTTATGTTTTTGGGTTCTTCCAGGCAATTTAATGTCGAAAAATGGTTTTTTTTTTGCTTTTTTTGTAAAATGCTCACTTACAATTGGGTGGACTTTTTTCAGTAGAACTAATGAATGTAGCATGTAGGAAATTTCACTACGAACATTTTTCTCTAAAAGAAAACGTAATTTCGATACTCCAGTGCCAAGATATTTTAGTTTTAGTGAGAAAAAAAAGTGCCAATTTTACAAATTTCTCGGAATCAACAAGCACGGCCTATTATTTACATGCGGCATATGTTTTGGAGGCCAGAGTATGGTTTCTTATAGTTATTTTGGTCGCTGAATTCGGATCTGGAATCAAATTTCAGATTAACAGTGAACCGTGATATTTTAGCCACGCTCAAATATTATTTGCGTGTATTCCCCATAGCCACTTAGGGATCGGCAGCCGAAGCCGCTAACCACCGCGCCACGAGGCCTCTCAAAACAATCAGAAGTTGAAAAAACAATCTCCATAAAACATCCGTGAGTAAAATATCAATTAAAGGTGAGCGAAAGATGAAATATGACCGAATTCACTAGCGATCAAAATTACAGCATATTACCGCAAATAACTTTTGGGCGTTGCTCCAAATTTAACAGTTAATCTGAAATTTGATTCCAGATCCGAATTCAGCGACCAAAATAACTATAAGAAACCATACTCTGGCCTCCAAAACATATTCCGCATGTAAATAATAGGCCGTGCTTGTTGATTCCGAGAAATTTGTAAAATTGGCACTTTTTTTTCTCACTAAAACTAAAATATCTTGGCACTGGAGTATCGAAATTACGTTTTCTTTTAGAAAAATGTTCGTAGTGAAATTTCCTACATGCTACATTCATTAGTTCTACTGAAAAAAGTCCACCCAATTGTAAGCGAGCATTTTACAAAAAAAAAGCAAAAAAAAAACCATTTTTCGACATTAAATTGCCTGGAAGAACCCAAAAACATAAATATTGGTAAATTATCGAAAGTGCATTTCGATCCTTGGACAATAAACTATCATTTAAAAAGTGAGCACCTATATTTTTTTGACAAAACCTTAAAATGGGGCAAGCAAATTGCAACATTTTGGGTGCCCGAAATGCGAACGGAGCGCTGTGCTCGCAGAATCAAAATTAGATTAAAAAAGATAGGAGGAACATACACCTTAGATTTATTGGTCCTTTATGTGAAATCGTCTCAGCTTTCGAATGGATTTGTCAGTTTTTCGATAAAGGGGCGCCGGCCTTCAAAATGACTTTTAAAAATACATTGGTGTTTTGTGGCTAAAAATGTATGGAACGGTATTTTTCTGACAAGTTCATTCGAAAGCTCTGGCCATTTCCTTTCCAAAACACCCCTAAACATCAAGGGTTCGTTGAAGTTTTGCAAAGTTATTAGCAATTTTGTAGGCGCGCCTAAGTCAAAAAATTACCAATAAAAAAATGTTTTAGCTTCGTGGCGCCGAGGTGAGGACAAATTCAACCAACCAAACATGGTTTCGTTCATAACTTGGTGGGGGCTATTGGAAAAGTACATTGCATTTGATTTTTGAGCACCTTGTGTAAATAGTGGTCCACTTTCAGCGAGAATTACTCATATATTTAATTTGCTCACTTTTAGGCTGACATTTATAAGAAGCACAGTGACAATCAAAGTCACCTTGGTTTTTTAAATAACAATTTTAAACGAAACTATTTTTAAAGCTCCATTGATTTTTATTTTAGACGTACATGGACATCACGCCATAGCTGAAGAAGAATATTATCGCAAATCAATTTACTTAAAAAAATATTTGTGGAAAGGACGCTTAAGGGCTTCTTTTCAAATATCCGTGACCTAGAAAATATTGAACCCAGAGTTTTTTGATTCATTTTAATTTTAAAATTTTCTATGTATAAGAAGGCGCGCGATACTTCTTGAATCTTCACCTTTGGTCAAATTTGAATTGAAAGGGTTCAGGCAAAAGGATGCAGTCAAGACTCAATTGAATATTTCTTTTTTTTTTTTTTTTGGGAGGGTGATCCAGCCGCACATCGTTGATGTCGAAACCTCTAAACTGGGCCCTCGTCCTGTCACGTCCGTCAGTAGTCTTGTCGTACATTACAACTAGAACCAGATCTGCCAATGAATTAGTACACTTCGACCAAATAAACACTGACGCTGTATGGATAAATAAATGCAAAGTTGTGTGTTATTCATAAGTCCAAAATGTTCAATTATTCATATAAGTCCAAATATTCATTTGCGGATAACTACCTAACTTGAATTGAATACAAGATTTAAAGCAACCTATCCGAAAGCTACTCTTATCTCAAATCCCCGACATTTTAATTATTAACAAAAAAAAACGTTTCTTTTAAAACCTGTCTGGCTTCTTTTAAAAAACAAAAAAAAAACAGTTGATATTTTACCAGTCGTGAATTGAAAAAGAGACGACCATTTGTTCGTCAGAATTCCAGTAGATCCTCGATTCGCAACAATGGTCGATACAATCATAATCCGACAACCGTTAGTTCAACAGATCAACGAATTTAGTCCGATATCATTTCACTATTGATTGATCGAGACTCTATGGAAATTTTGACAAATCAGAATGGTTTTTATGCTACTTGAATGAAAATCACCGATTCTGATAGAATTACTAAATTCACTGTTACTAATTTTGTCCCTAAATAACTAAAGGCAAAGTATAAAAAGTTGATATTTATAGTTAAAATCCTAAATTCTACAAACACTATTTTTTTAAACCTGCATCCTAACCTGACACCCACATTAAGATAGGGAAAATCACATATGTAGCGGTTCATTGTACAAATGTGATATTTCCACTATCAGAGAACCTCCTTGTCTCGATGACAGCTTACCGGCCATCGATTAAGCCCTGAGACTACGCCAAAGTGGGTTCTCGCAGCATGAAGTGGTGTCCATGTGTAAAAATGGAAGCTTCAGCAATATACTGAACACTTCGATTTTAATTCCACATCGAATCAAATCATACTCTTTGCCAAACAAGCATCAAACCTATGACACTCATTATGACAAAGCCCAGGGACATCGTTTTCGGTGAATGTTGTTCAATCCTAAAGAAAAGTTGGATCATTTTGTTATTCCTTTATGTTCTCAAGCAAAACTATGTGGTTTTGATGATCAACTTGAAGAGATGTTGATGGATCAAATTGTATTTGCGACGCTGAATGATGATAAATTACGGGCAAAATATCTTGAATGTGACAGAACTTTAGATTAAATGCTAAAAGTTGGCCGTACTTATGAGTCAGACAGAGCTCAGGTACATTCTATTTATTTTGCAGAGAAATTATTTCCAATTCAAATAAAACTAATTGGAGATACAAAGAGGAAAGCAAAAGATTCTTCGATTGATGTCGGAAATAAGAACAAAATGACTAACACATGGTGTCGATCCAAATCCCAAAATAAAATTCCCTGACTTTTCCCTGACCTCTCCAGACCACCATTTTTTTTTTTATTTTTTACTAACATATTGTTTGGAGCGTTTTTATGGTTTCATGCATTTTCCTTTTTGAATATTGCAAATTGAAAATATTGAAAAAAAAATCAACGACCATGAATTCTGCAAAAACATAAAAACGTTTTTTTTTTTATTTTGTCAATCATTTGTTTCTAATCGAACATCCAAAATGAGCAACCATAAAATGTAGAGTTTTTTTGTTTTATTTTTTTTGTTTTGTTGTTTGAATGGGTCCTATAAACATATGAAACACAATAGCTTAGGGTTTTAAACAAAATTGAAATAATGAATAATTTCAATTGTTGCAAATTTCAAATTGCGATTAGTTAGTTTCACTTCATTTCTTAAAGAAAATTTAAAGCTAAAAGTTTTCAAAAAAACAATTGAAAACTTAAGAGAAAGATTAAAACAAAACTGAAAAACTAAGAAAATGTACAATTAAATGAAATTTTTTTAAGTTAATGTTTACGGTTTTAAAAAAGATCTAGGTCTTTTTCAACAAGGATTGTATTTAAAATAAACGGTTTTCTGGAAAACATCTTCGTAAAAAATTAAAAAAAAATTTTTTTTGCTGTAAAATTAAAAAAAAATGGTTTCTACCTTGACCAGAACCTATAGACGATCATTCACACGATCAATACATTTTATAAAAATAAAAACAAAATACAACCTGCTCGAGCTTTTCAAAAAAGTCATTATTTATCAAACTTAGATATTTGGGTGTTTTGGCATAGATTCCAAATTTAAGCTCGATCTGACCACGGGAACTCCTCCTTGTAACCCCTTGAATGTTGTTTGGGGAAAATATGTAAAATGTAGTTATACAATCCCTATGAAATCTCGGATGCTGCAAACAACTCTTCCGAAGAGACCATATTTTATAAATTCTTGAACTCTCAAATTCCTTTATTCAGAATTGTTAAGGAGAAATCAAAAAAATCCGCGCCATCCCAAAACCCAATCCGCGCAAAATCCGCGTCGTTTTATGAAACATAATTTTGCGACAAACAGATAAAAGAGTTTCATAATAAATAAAATTTTGTAATCACAGAACGCAGAATCTTGAAACGCTGAAAATGTTATTTTTGCTAGGATTAGGTAAACTAGAGGAAAAAGTCAAAACAAACATTTTGGCAAAAAAAAAAAAATAAAAAATTACAACATTTTTAAATTGAGATCTAAAAACTCAATGAAATCTTAATAAAAAAATACTAAAATTTAAAAAATTGTAATAAATTCTCGATCTTGAGGTTTTAAATTTAAGATACAGTTCATACTCGATGAACTTACCAAAGCGTAGCTTAGAAAAATCGAAGCAAATTTTCCTACATTTTCTTCTTAAAATTTTAGAAGAATTTAAGAATTTAAGAATTTAAGAATTTAAGGATTTAAGAATTTTAGAATTTTAGAATTGAAGAATTTAAGAATTTAAGGATTTAAGAATTTTAGAATTTTAGAATTTTAGAATTTAAGAATTTAAGAATCTAAGAATTTTAGAATCTAAGAATTTTAGAATTTTAGAATTTTAGAATTTTAGAATTTTAGAATTATAGAATTTTAGAATTTTAGAATTTTAGAATTTTAGAATTTTAGAATTTTAGAATTTTAGAATTTTAGAATTTTAGAATTTTAGAATTTTAGGATTTAAAAGTTAAAGAATTAAAGAATTTAAGAATTTAATTTTTGATTAAAAAATTTCGGATCGTTTAATTCCTTTTTTAATATGATTTTTTTTGGGTTTTTAATACAATTTTTTTTATTTTTTTTCCTAATTTCTGAATTATCCAATTTTGAAAGTTGGAGCTGTAATTTTTGAATGTTTTGATTTTTTTATTTTTCTTCAAGAATGTTCAAATTTAAAAAAAATATTTCTTCTGGTTGAATCCCATCTAAAATTCAAAAGCGGAAAAGCTTCTGTTACATCCAAACAAGCTCATATTTGGGAAAGAAGCACAGTACAACCACTGGAACATGCCCAATAATAATTTTTGTTACATCCAAATGTCTGTATCTTCAGGAAAAGTTTGAAATATGATTTAGATTCACAAGATCAAAATTGAATGTATCCAGTATAAAAGAATAATAATAAGGATAAAAAACATTACTCAAAATTTTAAAAAAATTAAATATTCAGAGTCAGTATGTTTAAAAATAAGTTGAGTGTAGTCCGTAAAAACCCTGTTTTTTCCATAAGTTTTTGTTTTATTTCTTCAATTCTTGAATTTAATTCTTTAATTTTTAATTCCATTTCACCATCACTATTTTGCTTACATTTAAGATTACACAAATTTAGACTATTTTGGATCATTTTTAAATCATAGTCCAGTTTAGTTTTGAGAAAAATAAGAATTTAGATAACGAATACTTAAGTGAAATTTTGGAAAATTGTCTAACCTTACAATTTTTGTTAGAATTTTAGAATAAGAAGCTAAAAAATTAAGAAATCAACAATTCCAAAATATCAGAACATCAAAAATTTTAAAATTTAGAATCTTTATGCTTAAGAATTTTAGATTTTTTTTAAATTTTCAAATGTTCGAATTTTTTAACTTTGGATTTTTTAAAACATTCAATTTTTCTGACAAAATGTATGATTTTCTCTATGGTCCACATATGCTAAGCAAACAACCAATTTTAGAACAAATCTCTGAGGATGGTGGGGCAACTGCCTCATATTGTCCCACCCTGTGTGCGCTAGTAATTTGTATTTTTCAGTTGAACGGAAATCCAAATCAAATCCAAATTATTTGATTTTTAAACCTAAACATTGCAAACAAGCTCATCGTGACCCTTTTCTTAAGCATTTTTTATATGGAGTTCTGCGTTCCTTCCGGACTGACCAATTTAAAAATTAAATATTATCAATGTTGCATTCAAATTACATTCAAATGCATCATCAAGGGCGAATTTTTAAAAAGAAATGAAATTTTGTAGTAATATTTTTAAGATCATCGAAATTCCCTGACCCAGCATAAAATTCCCTGACTTTCCCTGACTTTTCCAGGTCAAATAAAATTCCCTGACAATTCCAGGTTTTCCCTGACTTTTCCAGAAATCGACACCATGTAACAATTTCAATCCACAGTCTCATATTGTAGTTAAAAGGACTGGAACGAGATTAACTATCAAGAATAAGTAAACCGGAGTTGAATTGGATAAACATGTTAATCATGCAAAGAAACCACTTTCAGAGAGTCCATTTTGAAAAGGAAATAAATGATAGATATGTCAATCCAACTGAGAAAAACGGCAGCACAACGATTGGAGAAGATGTCAGCACGCGTACTTCGATAAGGATTTCCAAGAAACCGAACTACTTATATGATTATTTATTATATCAATTTAAAGAAAATCTAAATTAAAATTCATGTTAAAACAAGGAAGAGATGTGATATATTGTAATATTAT